>NC_041338.1:26086117-26386117 GCF_004354835.1 Perca flavescens
AGACAGGGAAAAGCAATAGCCTTTAAAAGCTGCACTACTCCTAATCCCCAGCTCACTAAAATGGGAAAATTGTGCTGAGATGGCTGTGTTGAAGAGTTGTGCTCAAAGCTCCCTCTCCTCTACCTCACTCCATGTTTCCTATTTTTTTTCCCTGCACTCTGAGTCTGTATCACTCTCCCTCTCTATTTTATATACAGTATTTAGGGTGACAGTAATGGGCAGTGAAGCAGGAAAATGAAATAAAATAAGCATCAGTAAGCTGTGTTGTTACATCCAACGGCAAAGCAGGTCAGCACACACAGAGCATGCAGAATATAGTGAGCAAAGTATTCCTGAGGGAATCTGAAAGAAGTTGCCAATTTGTTATCTTCGGCATCCATAAACTTTGCTCATGCGTATTCCTCATTATTGTATAGTCTCTCCTTACGTCTTTTTAATGGGATGTTATAGTTTGGTATTGCAGTTAGGACATTACTGATTCACATAGACATTATTGCAAATTATTTCCACATCCCAGCTCTGCTTAACTGTGCACACTATCCGCCTCTTATCTTTCTGAGCCAAAGATGAGAGGGAAAGAACAGATTCAGACACACTCACACTCACAGATTTAAAACTGAAAGATCAAGTCCCCTGTTGGTATACCCAGTTGTATGTAATATATGAATATAGGGCAGTAGAACAAGGAGCTCTAGCCTCATAGAAAACTTCCTCTGGAGAATGTATGCTGTTGTACGGCAGATATTTTACACAGATCACTTAGTGTGTGTGTGTGTGTGTGTGTGTGTGTGTGTGTGTGTGTGTGTGTGTGTGTGTGTGTGTGTCTCAACTCCTGTGTGTTAGTGGATCAATAGGGAGTAGTTATCAAGAGATTAACCCCGTCAGTGCTCGATCAATCTAATCAGAGAGACTCCTCTGCTCTTTCTCTCTCGTTTACTCTATCACTCTCTCACTGGTGTCGTTCATCTGCTGGCTCGCTCTCTTTTTCGGCACAGTGTCACTGCCTCTCTTGTCTCTAGCCTCTTTCCTCTTCAGGTCATGTGTGTGTGTGTGTGTGTGTGTGTGTGTGTGTGTGTGTCCAGCTGCCCATGACAGATGGAGCCATTACAGAAATGACCAAAGGCTTGGGCATGCATGCACACTTGCCCAAACACATATTTATTCCATTAAGGAATGGCCATTTCACACACACGCACGCGGACACACACACACACACACACACACACACACACACACACACACACACACACACACACACACACACACACCCTTCTTCTCACTTTCCCCTCTTCTTTGTTGTTGCCTTAGCTCCACTGCATCACATGCAAAACATCACAAACACTCCAACTTGACATCAGTCTGACGCATTTTCTCCCTCCCCCAAAATCCCTACAAGCCCTGGGTAGCACATGTTCTCCCCCCCCCCTCCCCTGCCCCTTCGCTCCTTCCTTTCCCCCTCCATCCGTCCATCCATCCATCCACCTGGTTCATTAGCGGCCAGGCGGCTGTCAGGATGGTTAAGGTCAGGGTGGCACGGAGACGAGGATGAAGCAGCCAAGAGGGAAGTGACCAGACCCACATCCCTGAAGCCAACCGTCTCACTGCTTAGATGAAAATAATTAGGAGAGAAAAGGCAGATCTGGTGGGGTTTGGATTAGCAGCACAAGGTGGAGCTGCCTTTGGCAAGCCACTCAGACACAGAGACACACACGCACCTACACACATTCAATACACAGCATGTTGGCTGGCAGCATTTAAAGGCCAAAGTAAGCAGCAATGGGGAGATGTCTGGTGGCTGCAACATGAGGCACATGCATACAAACACACATGCTGAGGCACACACACACACACACACACACACACACACACACACATTGTACAGCGCCATCTCCCAGCTGTCATCACTGTCAAGGGTAGTCTCTATTATGGACAGTGTCACTATGTGTCATTATGTACTGTGATTTTATTAAAAGTAAAAAATAAATGTAACCCATTTGTCCCATTTTGTTTTTCAGAGATAATGAATCTTAAATATAATAGAGATGCATTCATTATTTGGTTTTGATAATTGAATGAGGTGAAATTGCTAAAACACAAAAAACTAAAACATAGCCACACTATACAGTAATAAAGCTAATTGTAGCTAATAATCTTTAATGACTTTATTAGCTTCTGACCTTTTCATACAGTGTTCATACAGAGTACAAGGGAAATGTGAATCCCAACATGCACATCTGTTAGGACATTTATGCATTCATGACACACAGGGAGGCAGATGAAGATAAAGAGAGGCGGAACTGTTGCTTTACTGTGTAAGATGAGATCGGTGGGATGCCATGTAAAGAGATATCCTCCTACAGTTCCCTGTTTGAATCTCTCATCTCCAATTTGCCCATTTGAAGATGAGGCACTGCATGTCGGCCGTACGCCATCTCTGATCGTGAGTGTGTGTGTGTGTGCAAGTGTGTTTGTGTTTGTGTGTGTGTGTGTGTGTGTGTGTGTGTGTGTGTGTGTGTGTGTGTGTGTGTGTGTGTGTGTGTGTGTGTGTGTCAGCACATGTGAGCGTGCCCTGCTGTGTCAAGCATGTCAAATGTACTCTTGTCCTCTTGAAGAGGCCCGACCGATGACATCAATCAGAGCGCAATTGAGCAACCAAAGAGGCAAACCTGTGATGCACTTAATGTTAGGTGTTGTCATGGAAACATGGGGAGCAGATTTTCCACTTCATCGCCTGACATCAGTCTACAGGCATTTTTCAAAATGATTTCCAAGAAAGCTGATTGAACGATGGGAGGAGAAATCAGTCAAGTGTCCAAAAAGATAGTTAAAAGACACAGCAAGACACAGTAGTATCGTAATGAGAAATTCACACCAAATTCAACACCATGCTTCAGTTAAATGCACTTGTGTTTGTGTGTCAGTGTTAAAACCATGCACTTTAGATTAAAGAGCCTTTAGCAGTCCTATTATGTATATTGACTCTATCTGTGTGATCGCATAGAATAGATAGTCCCAAGAGAGCTTTGCCTGTACTGCTTTTAGCCTTCGGAGAATCAGAATGGCAATTACACTTTCCTATATTGGAATGTAATCACAAGCACGCGCACACACACACACACACACACACACACACACACACACACACACACACACACACACACCTTTGATGAACGAGCAGAGGATTGGTACTGTCACCTCTGCGACAAAAGGTGACCCTGCATTGAACAGGTATCATACATCACCCTATCAGTAGATCTACTTAGCAATTTTACGCATGCACAAATACACATCCACTCACACAGGAAATAGGTGTTTCTTATCTCCTCCAGTCACACGCACTTAAGCATTTCCTGCACTCTTCATTGTGCCATTTTTACCTCAACCCCACCAGAGAGCCACCGTTTCTAGCCCATTTCTCCCCTCTTTTAAGCCATCCTACCTCCTTCTCTATACATCCTCCCATGGGCTCTGAACTGTGACCTCTTTACATGAGCAGAGAGGAAGCTGGCAGCAGTCACTAGCAGCACTCCTGAAATATGATTGGCTGACCAAGAACTGGAGTAGTGTCAACCCTGTCCTGAGGGGAGAGAGAGAGAGAGAGCGAGGTGTGTTGTTGTAGAAAAGAGAGAGGAAAGAGATGATAGAGGTAAAAGAACAGTGTACAATGTATTGTGGAACCTAATTTTCCGAGGTGCTCAGTACATCTATATCAACAGAAAAACACCATAAAACAAGTCAGCATTTAATACTCACAGTTGGTCTCCGGCAGCAACTGCACTGGTCCAGCTTTGACCTGTTCACATACACGAGGGATACTGGCTCTATTACAAATAGAAATGCAGCCTGAAGCGCCGGGCAGGACAATGGAAAACCGTTCCCCCACCACCGCAGGGACTCAGGTTCAATCCCTGGCAGTGGTGTTTCTGGCTACTGGCCTGGGTGCCCCTTTGAGCGTAATTGGCAAAGTAGCAGGTAGGAAGCCACAAAGGATCATATCTTTGTAACCGCAATGATGTGATCACATGGACCTCCTTGTGTTCCTGCCTCCTGGTGAAGCTTCTAAGTGGCAGATGAAAAGAAGCAACTTGCGAGTCCACGTGTCTCGAAAGGTCTACACCTTTCCCAGGCCAACAGAGGGAGGTATTACTTTAGCGGAAAAAACCCTGCAGTGCAGAGGTACAAAAGGAGAACAGAAAAATACCAAGGGGGAAAGCTTCGCTTCAGAACGCTAACCTCCGATGCACCATTTTGTTGCTACTAAGCGATCACCTCTTGATAGCATTACACTGACCGCCTTTTTTTTTTTACGTCACTTGACTGCGAATAACTTTACATCTGAAGCGTTTAAAGACTCTATTTGTCCGTTGCTTATTTATAAAGAAACACGACAATGTATAAAAGGCTCCATTACCTTGTATCTCACGTTATGGCTCTGTAGCAGACGTTTTTGTAAAAATAAGCTAACGATTGTGTCATAACCAAGTGACTTACTGTCGCACAGTAGAGGAATTACTGTACAGTACAGGAGAAGCTCGCAGGCAGTTTCGACTTACATTAGCTGTTTAGGTTTAATTACTAATGTTAACTAGCATGTTAGTTAGCAATAATTAGCCTGTGCTTATGTTATCTCCTTACATATACCTACACTCTCCGTCTCTGTAAGATTGGAAATGATTGAGATTTCTCTTGGCACAGCTACCACAAGACTTACAACTTTCAGACACGTTGCTCACGTCACATTTACGTTGTCTCTGTCAGTTGTAGGCTGCGCAGTAAAGCAAGTGATCACCGGAAAAGTGCTTCTAATAGCCTGCACTGGTCTCCGTCCAGAGCAACGGGGTCTATTGGTCCATTGTATATATGTCAATGAAAAATACAAATGCTGCCATTTTTATTTCAAACAGTTATGCTCTCTACGACTATAAAAGCAGTATTTTGGTTTGTATTATACTTGTCCTTGTTCATTTGTTCACTTCTTAAGGATATTGGAAGACAGAGCGATAAGAGCGGAACATTTTGTGAAAGACCATACTGTTGCAGAGTTTACAGCTCTTATTCTAAATATTTCATTTTTATGTTGTTCAGTGGAATACTTTAGTCATTTCAGTTTAAAGTGCACAGTGCATGCACAGATTTTACAATTGCACTTTTTATGCTCCAGCACGCTAATGTCTAATTCATGATTAACACACACGCCTTCTCAAGGAGACAAAGACATTGCACACTTTCCCCCGTACACACATACAGATGCACACACAAACAGTGCATACCCGCAAACACACATGCACACTGGTCCATTTGCATGCTCCATAACATCTGCATGTACAGCTCCAGACATATGGACCCATATGCTGCCACCAGACAGCCTTATTGATGTAGGCCTGTCAGCCTCCCAGCAACACGACTGGGGCTAGCAGGCTCAGAGCTGCTGCAAGGATGGATGGAGGGATGGAGGGATGGATGGATGGGATAAGGGGAGCGATAGAATGAGAGACGATGATGGTGAAGGTGCCAGATGATTGGAAGCGGAGGGGGGAGGAGAATCTTTAGAGCCGTTCTTGACTTTGTGAAGCATTAGTCCATGACACCAATGCAGTTTACCGATCCCATCCAGCTTTTGGGATCTTATTGGTGCTTCTCAGAGGGAAAAGCAGCAGTGGAGACATGCTTTTAATAAATGTCTTTCTAAAATAGGTCTACACTAAGGGATTACTTGCAAAGTGTGTGTGTGTGTGTGTGTGTGTGTGTGTGTGTGTGTGTGTGTGTGTGTGTGTGTGTGTGTGCATGCGCGTGCATGTGCGTGTGTGTTTGGCTGCTCATATAAGGCAGTCCTTCCTGGGAAAATGGCTGCTCTTGTGTGAAGTAAACGCAACATTTTTCAACTTTCTGCTAAGATATATGTGACTTTTTTGCAACGAAAATGCGGGGATTATGAAATCATGCAAGCCCATTTTGCGCGGAAATCGGCAATTTATGGGGCAAAAGTGCGCCGTATTTGGGAAAAAAGGGGCCCCCCCACATAAATATGCGGACTTTGGCTGATTATGCATTGAATTATGCGATCGCATTATCGCATTTTTCTGGATGGACTGATAAGTGGGTCATTCAACTAAATATACTTCAACTGGTGTGGAGAATCAAACCATTTATTTTCTTTAATTTCAATCTCACTGTCTTGCTTCATTACCAAAGTGTAGGTAGTAGAGTTCCGTATTTTATTGGACTCTTCCTGCCAGATTTTTTTCCGATCTTCCAATCCGTTTCTTTAGTTACGAACACTCTGCAGCGGTTGCCAGGTATCCTATTACCACCCTTCTCCCATGTGTAGACATCTGCCATTACGCTGAATTAAACCCAAATATGGAATCAAGGTTGCCAGAGTGATGCTCATCTATCCTCCAAGGAATACTTACATCATCCTAAGTGTCTGGCTGACCCTCAATGCTCTCATTACTGCTTGTTAGAACAATTAAATGTGACGTGTGTCAGATTCATAACTCACCCCTGTGTGTGTTTGTGTGTGTGCTGAACAGATGTGAGCATCTGCCATTGCAGTTAAGGCCATTAATACATGTCTAGAGGTGTTTGTGTGTGGATGTGTCTGGTTTTTGGCAACAGCTGTTTGTATTTGCTGTGTACTCTGTTTGCACATGCACTTTTGGAAGTTGTCTGACAAACTTGATTTTATATAGATGTGTATTTATGAGACACAGATAGTCAAAGTGTGCGTCTCTTTTCACGTGGGAAATGACTGGATCCTACGCTTCCTGCTTTAGTTTGTTGAATGTGCAGATATGTACATTTACACATTTAACACATACTTAAAACACACAGCAACAGAAGCCAAAACATTTGGTAAATAGTGATAAAAATGTTCTACATGCATTGCATCAATCGCATGTTGGGATTCCATAAATATAAAGTGGATAATAAAGAGGAGGCCGATCTCTTTAATTAAGTACAATGTCAACCTCAGTTGTGGAATGTTGTCTGGCATGTCCTGAAGTGGGTGCAGTTAAATCTTGGGAAATTATGAATACTGGCCTTGAATACAAACAAAATAATAGTTCTACAGAAATACACTTTTGTAAATCATAAGGTGTTTTTTGTTGAGGCAAACGTTTCCCATGGGCACTGATCCAATTTTGTGGTAAACAGTGTGTTGCAACCATCCTCTTGTGTCTTTGTGTAAGCTTGCACCCACCGTTCCTGTTCTCACCAGTGTGCTGCATTTCCTACTCTGACCACCAGAGTGCGCTGTGTGATGGGATTCCCCTTGCTTAGCCCAAGGCTTCCCTAAATCATGAGCCCTAGCACTAAGTTGAGTCTCATTCACTGGAGAAGAGCAGGCCATCTTGGCCCTACGTGTGAAGTGGTGTACGTACTTCTTCCTGTAGCTCCTTCAGTAAAGTTTATTTTAGAGGAATTTCTCCACAGCAAGGTCAGCCCTGGTGAAGAAAAACTCCTGACTTGGCTTAAGATTTGCGGCTGTCAGTAGCAACCGGCCTCCTCCTCGCCATGTCCTCTCTGATGTATGGAGCCAATAAGAGGAGACCTTCAGCTCTAATGAGCAGTGGGTCTGCTGCTCCGCTGCTGTGTGTGTGCGCGCTGGCCGTTTGGCCCCAATAAACACCGAGCTGTATTGGACAACTCCACAGTTCCTCTCATCCGTCATCACAGCTTTCTCAGGGCACAAGGGCTTGTGGAAGGGACCAGGTGGGGAAGGAGGAGAGAAAGAGTGTGCGTGTGTGTGTGTGTGTGTGTGTGTGGGTGTGTGGGTGTGTGGGTGGGTGTGTATGTGTATAATTAATGACATCATCCTGCTCCTCCTGCTGTCCAAGAGGGGGGACAAAGAGCAGGGAAAGAAAGTGAAATCAAGAGCGAGAAACTGACAAGAAGGAGTAAGGGGAGGACAGCGAGGGACAATGAGATTGAAGGAGGGAAGCATATGTTAAAGGCTGCATGGCTTAATAATGAGTTTTGTCAGTGACCGAGTGGCCGTCCCATTACCCCTGCTGTCTAATGGAGGGGCTATTACATAGGACTTACCCCCCCAATAAGTCCTCCCCCTCTTCCCCCAGTCCTTAATTTTTCATGTGCCCAATATTTAGCTCTGTCCTGCCTCCCTTCTCTTTCGTAGCTTCAGCTGCTCCTCTGTTCCCATGGCAATGATGCGAGCTGAATGTTACTAAGTGGTAAATACCAAGGGACAGGACCTTGGCTTGCAGTGAAACCTGGGAATGATCAAGCCCTACCTGTCACAGCACCTTTTTTTTCTGACTGTTGTGGGGGGGAGGAGGTGTAGCAAGGACAAAGGCAAGAGAAGGGTGGGAGGTGACCAGTCTGTCTAGAAGTGGACTCCAGTGGAGGCTGTAGCCCCAGGGGGTCTGTCTGGCCCCCCTCTGTCAGCCCACCCCCTCTCTGGGTCCTTCTTTGATCCATTTTAGATATTAAATGTTTGCCCGTACAACATGCAGTAGTAGCTGACCATCAATACCTCAAACTAATCAATGTAAAACCATACAGACACAGACTGCACGGCTGTGATTTATATTTTACCTTCACAGCGATGCGAGGGGTGGCCTGTAGTAATGTCAGGAGGTGGACGTGATCTCCTCAAATTACGCATGTTTTCCCCTGAACCCCCGCCCCCCCCAGGGCTCTCCTCCTCCTCTGCACGTTAACAAAGACAATCTGCCTGAGTCATTTGACCAGAGTTCGGCATTGGCTTGCGTGGCAGCGGTGCACCTGTCAGAGGTGTAGGGCCCATCTGTACAGTGACAGGCAGCTTAGTCCCATGCCTGCAGCAAGAGGTGGATCTGGCACAATCTGGTTTGGGTTACTGCACTCCTGGGAGAAGGCGTGCATGTGTGTTGTAGGTTATAAAATGAGTAGGTCATGTTAGCTCATTAGAAGAACAAGGAAATGCAAGTGTGTGTGTGTGTGTGTGTGTGTGTGTGTGTGTGTGTGTGTGTGTTTAGAACGGTGTGCACAGGTGCATCCTCTTTGTACTTTGCATTTGTTTTTTTTTACCAATCCTTTGTTAGTTTGTGGTTTGCATGCTTAAGGGGTCTTTAATGATTGTCTATAAAGGAGAGGAGTTGTGTAGTTATGAGCGGCTGAGAGGTTTACGAGGGTTACAAGCACAGCTGCATCCTGCGTGTAGACGAATGAGTCTTACGCAAAGGTCTGAGGAATGAAAACTCTTTGGCTCGAGTGTGAGGAGTGCAGGAAAGCTTACATTAGTTTATGGGTTTTCAGTAGTTAGCCTCCGTGGATAATGAAACTAATCCTAGTTTATACAGGACCTAGAATAGCAGCTGTGGGGGCCTACTTTTTGTAGACGATACACATATCTATAGTAAAGAATCAACATATAGGACAGAGATCCATTTCAAATTCTCTGTCCACATTTTTAAAGCACCTAGACACACACACACACACACACACACACACACACACACACACACACACACACACATTAAAATGTGTTACCCCATGTTTTCCCCTTTATCCAGTATCCCAGTATTCTCCCCTGGGAGTACGATCATGTATAACCCATTTCCCCTCATGATCTGGTCTGTAAAGATTAAATATGTAGCCGTATCATCAAACATTTAACCCTCATGCTGCTACAAATCAGAGTCCTAATCGTGTGTGGACTTTGGGGATGGGGACTCACGTGTATGTCTTGATCCTAAGTTGATGTGAGTGTGCTGTTTTGCACGCTAGAGTAATTCATAAAAGTTGTGCAGACTTGCTGGCAGACGGGCATGCCTGCTTACCAGAGTGTTAATTGTTAAATTAGTGTCAGGTAAACAATGTTTTCATATCCCTCTATCTGTGCCTACTTCTGCGCATGGCGTGGGCTGGGAAGCCTCCTCGGCACTGAGTAAAGTGGGCTAAGTTTACTGGGGCAGAAAATGCTGGAGCGTGACTCAATCCAGCGCCTTCATACAACCAGCCTCTAAAATATGCCTCTGTCGCATTCTGTCTGCTCAGTGCCTCTCAGACACACTCACTCTGTGTTAAGAGGCTTGTATGTAGGACAGGGAAGATAGAAGCAAAGGCTGTGACCTTTGCAAAGTTAGAAAAGGTGGAAGGTGTGTGTGTTTGCTTTAACGAATGCCTTTTGATCCCCTGCATAACAGATATTCTATTCATTTTCTACTCATGTATGAATGGGTCTCGCTAAAATCCAAGGTGACTTCCAATGCAGCAAGAATGACATAAGATAGTAGAGTGCACCTGCCTCTCCCGTCGCAGGCCTTTCTAGAAATCACACACACACACTTCCATGCACACACACGCACACATGCACACACACACACACACACACACACACACGCGTGCGCGCCTGCGTCCAGAGAGACACACAGAAATGGAGAGCCATTTATTGTAATGTGGAACGACAGATTTGGGGTGCGGAGTGACAAAGCAAAATTCAAATTACTAACAGTACTGCAGAGAATGACTAAGCAGAATCCCTTTCATCTGCACTTGCTGTCCTTTTGTCACTCGAGGCGGACAAAAAAAGACATGAATGGAGACAAAGAAAACTGGAAAAGACAGAACAACGGACAGCAAAAAAAGATAAAAATACTAAAGACAAAAACAGACCTACATTAAATAAAGATATGTCAATAATAATAATGCTTACAGGCAGAATGGTAGGCATAGAAAAATGCAACACAAAGATAATAAACTCACAGACATGATATGACATACATCAAGTCATAAAAGCATTTAAGTTGATTTGGCTCTACACATGAGCAGTTGAGGTGTGTATGAACTGTGTTGCATTCTCTGGAGACTTGAACAGCTACTTGTCCGCTGTATAAGAGTAAACCCTTTAGACAGTTAGCTTTAGACAGGTGCTTAAGAGGCTTTATCAACATGTCTGGA
The DNA here is from genome assembly GCF_004354835.1 of Perca flavescens. Lineage (NCBI taxonomy): Eukaryota > Metazoa > Chordata > Actinopteri > Perciformes > Percidae > Perca > Perca flavescens. The sequence goes on from NC_041338.1 coordinate 26,097,023, forward strand.
ATAGATACTATTTTTGAGTGTGCGAGTGTGTGTGTGTGTGTGTGTGTGTGTGTGTGTGTGTGTGTGTGCAAATCTCAAACCACTTGGAAGATTTGATTAGAACACATCCCTATTTTCCAAGCCAGGTGGACATCGCGATCAATGAGGCTCACACAGAAAAACACTCTGCGCTCTTGCTCAAAATTAGAATTAAAGACCAAAACTGTCCTCGGAGCTTTTACCATCAATCAGAATTTAGAGAGGCTTGTTAAGGCCAGTTTTGCGATGCACAGTCTGAGGTGCTGCAATAACCACGACCCTGGTGTTCTCGCTGCTTACTGGATTACTGGGACAGTCAACTTCCATGAGGAAAGCGTTGGGGGAGAGACATTGGAAGACTCCTCAGACTTAAACTGCTTCAGCGCTCTTCATCTTAAGGTACTGTAAATTGGAGTTGATGTAGTGGGTGATTATCAGTTTGCATTCGCTACCACGTCTTTTATTTGTATCTATAAATCTATGTAATAGTTATTGTTTATTTATGTGTGTATGATCACGTTTACGTGGCAGTGTTCACAGGGCATTCTTTATTCCACATGTATATTCACAAAGATCTGTTCAGAAACAGTAGCTTGGCTGTTCAAACTCCCTCTCTTGTGTAAATGACATGAGTAATGTGTTTGTGTTTGTGCATTTGTAAGCACATGCGAGTGTCCCCTGTATGTATGTGTGTGTGTGTGTGTGATGGAACATAACGTGTTGTTTGCTTCTGCGTATTATGTAAAGAGGGGAGGGGATGTTCTGCTTTCTCTGCAGTGACTGTTGTAACCATTGCATCGACGATTCATTCCTCTACCTTCACACACACACACACACACACACACACTGGATTCTACACAGAAATCTGGGTTTTAACCCTAGCCGTGCTAGGGAGTCACACTGGGACATGCTGTCCTGTGTTGCCTCTCTGTTGGGGGCTAAGCTCCTCACTAATGACGAATGCTGGTCTAGATAGGCTACCTGCTGCTCTCGACACTCTTCACTGCATTCAGACTCCACGTGCCACCTGCTTCGCAAGTCTTAGTAGCCATATACTGTCCATCTTCACCATGCTGGAAGGTATTTATGATACATGAGCGGCATGCAGATGAGAATTAGAGGGATATTCTGAGTTATGGTGGGGTGTTACATATTCACATCAGGCAGCACTAGGAGAGAATTCAGGATAACAGTGAGGCCTACTGAGGGAAAACAAAGGACTGATGGATCTGTGCACTCTATCTTTAACACCCAGTGACGTGTATTATGGTGAACGTATGCATGTGTGTGTGTGTGTGTGTGTGTGTGTGTGTCACACACAGAATCCCGGGTGTGCAACAGACTTGGTCACAGCCCAGTGCTCCTGACCACAGAGTTGACGTGAGGACTGATGAGCGGCCGATCCAGCCGACCCCACTCCCGAGATAGGTCAGAGGGCAAAGGTCATTGGTACTCTGGGTCTGTACTGGTTTAGGAAGGAGAGGCAGGAGAGAGAGACAAGATTGAGAGGGATGTGTCTGAGACGCAGCGGGGCTGAGAGAGAGAAAGAGAGATGAAGCAAGAAGAGAGAAGAGACAGAGGTGTGAAAGGGGTTTGATTTGGAGAGAAAGGAAGAGATGTGACCATTTTAGTTAGAGCATTACAATGCTTTGGTTCAAGGAGAACAATGTAGTCAGTGTGTCAAAAACTGCTCACTGAATTAGTAATTTGCATGGTTAATCTTGGTTCTATGCAGGAACCTTATGCGCTAAATGGTCAGTGCGTCCATTTAAGGAAAAATGTGATTATATGAGAGCCACACTGTCAGTCAAAATGCTTTGGCCAAAACAGTCAAGGAAATCCTCAGTAACCAGCATCCTATATCACTAATACACTTCAAATAAACCAGCCCTGACTCCTAAAATTGTAAAGGATGGCAGAGAAATCTGATCACTAACCAGTTGCATGGTCCGGTTTTCCTGCAGTACCTCCTGTTCCCCAAGTAACTTGGTTACTTTGGTGCATGTAAATGTAGTTTGTGTCTCCGTCCTTAAAGCTTGTTACTGTATTCAGTCATATCCTGTTTGTTGGGACAGCCCAGCTAAGCTCACTCTCCCCCTTACACCCTGCTGTCTGACGCTGTCTCTCTGTTTCTTTCTTTCTCTGTGTCTGGCTAACACAGAGAAAACAGGGGGGGTACATTCCACCAGCGTTTGACTGAAAAACAAAAACAACCCCTCTCCATGGAGCGTCCCACCAACATCCGTCGTCCCCCTGTTTCCCTTCTATTTCCCTTCCTCCCTCAGTGAATCTTTTCCCCCCCTGCTCTGCTTCACCCTTAATTCCCCTCCCACCCCTCTCCTTCCCAACCAGCCCTCTACCCCACATGCCCTGTCTCCTGCAAACCCCAACGCACCCCTCCCCATCACTGTTACATAAGCTTCCAGTCATAGATCCAGGGCCATATCGCTGTTGTTTTCCCCCTGTGTGTCTATTGGAGCCTCAGCATCCAGGGCCAGCCGTTAATGAGCCCCCTACAAAGGCCCATTGATGAGAGGCTCAGTGTGAGAGAGGATGACCCCAGCCAAGAGCACCCAGAACTGGGCATCAGCTGCCCTAGGCTCTCCCTTCACACAAAGACGTCCACTGTGGACAGGGACCTGAAAGGGCACAGAGAAAAACAGGGAGAGAGAAAGTGGAAAAAGAGGGAGGTGATGTCCTGTTCAAACAACTTAGAGAATGTGAGCTAGAAAGATATAAATAAAAAATAAAAAAATGAAACAGATGTATGACTTCATCACATAGTAGTTGATTATCTGACTATTAGCGTATGCTTCTTCCTCCTCCTCCTCCTCCTCCTCCTCTGTGAATCTTCTGAACAGTGAGACCCACCCTCTGCCAGGGAGTCTTTATCTCACCCATGGATCATAACTCAGATCTGAACCGGGGACTACAAGGCTCTAGTCTGTCACAAATCCAAGCCATAGGCTTGATTAAAGGAGCGACCGAAGCACTTTGAGGGGACCCCCACCCCACACTCTTTTTTCGGAAACATTTGGAGCACTAACTGGAATCCAGACGGTTTTCAGAGCCAAGTTTAGTGGAGATTGACACGCTTGTTTATCATATTTGGACTACAACTGGTCTTTTGGGAAGCTGCGTTGGATGGAGAATGAGAGGAGAATGTGGACGTATTAGGCTGGACTGTTAGAAGCCGTCATGGTACGATCAGATGAAGAATCGGGATGTTATATGACTGACATGGCTTAACTACTTCCTCTAAGTCATCTGTCAGTATCCCATGGTTACACCTAAGAAGATATAGAGTTTGAGTCCTTGTTGAGACTTTTCAATTTTGTCGAAAAATCTTTATTATTTTCCGTGGTGTTTTTTGTTTTTTTTTGGATCAGCTGAAGGATGACTCTTGCGGCACGGCTCGAGGACTTAGAGGTGACCCTGGAGCACATGCTTATGGATGTCTTTGTAAGTTTTCTCACTCTCTTTTTGGGGTAAATTGTGTTTTTAAAATGCGTTTGTCTTTCGTCACTATTCCCCTCACTTCTCTCTGTGTGACCTCTCCGGTCCATAATTACAGTTGGAGACCCGAGGCCAGCATATGTCTCTTTCCAGATGCTCTCTCGTTAATTGGCACCGACAAAAAACAAAAAAACATGCTGATTAGAAGTCAAACTCTCTGCAGAGGGAGAGTTAGGGAATAAACTGGCTGACCAGGAATGTAACATGGACTGCATGGCCAATGCATGACTCAACACAGGGTTAGCCCACTGAGTTAAGACTTTGGGAATGTTAACTCAGCATGTGAGGAGCACTGATGCAACCAAGCTCCAAAGTATTACATCTAGGTACTGGGCTTACTTGTGCTTTTCCGTGGTCTGCAGCCTTCATATTTATCCGCATGTAGCCATAAATCTTTTTGATTAGGAAGGAATGAAATCTCCAAGTGAAGGAAGGTGAGGATTGAGAATGAGGAAATGAGGGATGAAAGAGGAATAAGAACCAGAAGTAAAGTCTGATGGATGTGATCGTCAGGTTTCCATTCCCCGTGACGCTTGGTTAGAGGTAGATTACTCAGGCCCCTGTGGTTTACAAAGCATTCGCGCTGTGGGAATAAAAAAAATAAAAAAAATTGCTCTACACTGCATCCCGGCTCAGGCTCACAGATACACAAATGTGCCCTCACACACATTTAAATATGATAGCACGCAGTCACACACGCAGTCTACCTCTGCAGACACACACAATCATTGTAAATACGAGATGTCAGAATCCCGGGTTGCTTTGATCTGCCGGCTGCTGTAATGACTTTGGTCGTTAAGCTGCTGTTTCCCTTTAACATTGTTTACAGGCACAGGCATCTGTTGGAGGAAACAGTAATCTGTCCTTCCCTGAGATATACTTCGCTTTCACTGAACACTGTCAGCACTCACTCCACTGCTGCAGGGGCATCACCCACATATGTGGATATGTGCTTCCTAAATCTATCAACCTATTTTGGAGATTTAGTCATTTTCATATATCCAATAGATGATTTATGACTGAAGCAATAACGATAAGTGTTTGTGGCCAGAACCGCATTTGGATTATTCATGCATGTCATGTGGGATGGAGAAATGGGAGTCAGGAAAATGCTTCCGTCCTCCACATTTCTTCTCAGCATCCTAATTAGACTGCTTATTTATTTATTTATTTATTTCGGTAATTGCTGGAAGAGGCTGGAAAACAGAGGGTTATCTGGCCACTTTGCATACTTAAATGAGAAATATTCAAATCGCCTACACCCTTTCCAGGCTGCTTGCTTACTGGACGTGCATATGGCAATGCATGCGTACATCCAACACACGTGCGCGCACACGCACACACACACAAACACACACACACACACATGTTAAGATGAGCTAAGAAGAGGCCTATTTCAGTGAACCATCAAATGAAGGCAGGGTGATTTAAATACTTTGATGGGAAGGCTTACCAGCAGCAGACGTTGTGTCTTGGATCAGGCATGTTACTGAAAACATTTTGTCAGAGTGTTCCAAAACAGGAGACCAACAGTAATATAGGCTATAATATATATTGAAGGGTTCAATTTTTCCGTTTGTGTGAATTTTCCCAGCAGTGAGCAAAGACAGGGGTCGTTAGAGGAATATTGAGGGTCATTAGAATAATGACAGTGCTTCTCCATCCTCCAGTAGAGACGGACCTCCAGGGCCCTATCTATGATGCTCATTGGCTTGGAGCAGCAGCTGAGTGCGCAGCTATTTTCATTAGCACAGCAACGCATATGAATGATTCAGGAAAGCCGAGAGGATCCAGGGCAACAAACTTCCTCTGCAACCTATTTTACTACTAGAAAAGGAGGTTATTATTTTGTCGCCTTGATTGCTCGCAGGAAACTGGAGTCGAAGCGAGAGTCATTTGTAGACTTGTAGATTTTTCAAGTCAACACGTTTATTTCCTCTGCATTCGAGACCACTCATAGATTTAAAGCACAAAATGAAGACCGGTGTCAGGTTAGCTCAGTTGGTAGAGCGGGCGCACATACGCAGAGGTTTGTTCCTTCGATGCAGAAGTCCAGGGTTCGAGTCTGACCTGTGACGGTTTTCCTGCTTGTCTCTCAGCTTTCCTATCCAATAAAGGCAGAAATGCCCCAAAAAACAACAACAAAAAGCACATGACTGAACACAACATGGTGAAAAAGTCAGCCTACTGTACCAGCTTAGACTTGAGAAAAGTAGCACGAACATCCATCAATCCTGTTTACATTAACTTGTATTTTCAAAGAACACGGCACTGCCATTGTCACAAAGGCAAGGCAAATTTGAAAATAGCAATTGAAAATTGTGCTGCTGGTCCGCTGAGCTGTGTGAACTGCGAGGGGAGGACAGGACAGGACAGGGAGAGAGACGGCAGCTCCTCTTTGAGACTCTGCCTCACAAAGGCTGACGGTTACGTCAGGGAACGAAGCGACGTGATTAAAAATGCATTCGAACCTTGTGTAGTTTAATTGAATCTCCTCCTCGTGCGCCCCACAAGCATCTCCAGCCCCGCACGGCCCTCTCCCCCAACATCCTCATCGCGTTTATGATGCAGGCCTGGAGGCAGAGCTAAACTTCCCCTCTCTCGCTCTTCTTCCTCCCAGGCCTGTCGTTTTCTCCTCCATCCCCCTCGCCCTCCTCTGACAGAGGAAGATCTCAGCTGGCTGCCAGGGGAACAAACACTGTGATTTACTGAAACTCTCTCCACATTGTGTCACTGTATTGTACGTTATGTGCGTCTATGTGCATGGCGCGTAACCTATTCTCCAGCATGCTCTTCTCTTTTGACTGTGCTACTGTAGATGGGTTGTGGTCAGATGGAGGCCATTGACTGGGTGTATTATGTGTGACCATTCGGTTATGTAACGGGTGTGTCCTCTGCCCAGTGATAAAATTGTTAAATTATAGCAAGCAGAGCTCTTCGAGCTATCTCCATCCCTCCCTCCCTCCCTCCCTCTCTCTGTCTCTTTCTCCTCTCCCCCTCTACATCTCTCGCTCTCTTGCTTTTCCTCTCTCTCCACCAAGCAGTTGTCATCCCGTCTACATTGACCTGATAGTGGTAATGATCGCTACGAGGCTGGAGTCACAGTGTCACGTCCTGTCAGGACCAAGGCATAACTTTTAAGAAATCTCAAAGCCTTTTTTCTCTGCAGCCTTACCCTGCTCGTCCTTTTTTTTATTGATTCCTTTTCAGGCATTTTTGCCTTTATTCGATACCAGATAGAAAACGAGGGGAGAGATAGGGGGGTGGCATGCAACAAAGGTCTATCTAACTGGGGACGTTGTGGTTATGTGGTATGCTTTGGTATACCCAGCCGTCCGATTTTTCAAGACTATTCCTGTATTCTATATTTGATTGTTAACAAATCAAATAATAAGACCAAAACCAACATTGTTTAGTCTATTAATATGTATTGACTTTCCTACTCTGTCTGTGGCATTCAGCCCCGAGCTCATTCATTCCTACTGAAGACTTAAATCTTTAAAAATAGTTCACAAATATACATATTTCCTAAAACAGACAGGTATTTATTTTTGGAAAACATTACCAAACAGGAGTAGATAGTGTCAGGTCGTGGATTAATCTTAGTCTTGGTCTTTGCATAAAATTTAGAACTAAAGAAATATAGAACAGAGGAACACATTCTGTGTTATTATACAAAGTTCTGGGAAAACTTCAGTTCCCTCCATAATATAAATTTAATTTAAATAATATAGGCAGATTTACCTATCAGATGTTTCTCATTTTCTTGCCTCATGAGTCTTCACTCTGACTGCAGAATCACCCGAATAAATAGAGAAAAGACAAGCATCATAAACTTTATCCATTTTTTATGCGCACACCCATAAACTAATCAGCTATTATCATTCAGCCTTTAATTCCTATCGTAGGCATGGCCCAGAGTCTGACGGTGACCGGCCCAGCACATACAGAGGCTTTCCAGTGGACTTGGGTGAATAATTGAGAAGCCTTGTGTGCTGTTCACTGGTGCAAATTGCACATCCAGCGCCCCATTCAAGTCTTTGGCTTCCCTCATAACAGACGACTGATTGGCCCATTGGAATGATAGCCTATATTCTAATTCCATTTAGGCATGAATGACTATATAATGACAGTGTATGTGTGAATGTGGACTGCACCCAGACAAAGACAGAGTTTTTTTTACGCACCACGTCGGGGTCCAAACATTCAAAGATGGATGTGATTTTTCAGTCTGTCTACATTCCATTGGTGCCTCTGTCTGAAATTGTAATCATTTTTGAAAGACACACGAGCAGATATGCAGTATGTGCACACACCCAAACACAGTCACCTCCCAGCGGGATGAGCAGATGTTGTGCTGAGCGACACGGTTTGTCCAGGACAACCTGTCCCCGTGCACCAAATCTCTCCGAAACATAAACGCGTCCCAGTTTTCACAACGAGTCGCACAAATGTCCCTGTTTCCTGAAAATCCTTCAGCCCCTCGGTCACCTTTCCGAGCATGTAAAAGTGTTTCCCAGGCCTTCTCACACACACACTATGATAATGGGATGATAATTGAAGTGGATGCTCCCCTGTGGAGAAGTCATTATGATTGGTTCTGGCCTGATGAAGGGTGGGAGGGCCCCCTTTCTGCTCATCTCACTCTCATGAGATAGAGGAAAAACAACACCAGCATACACTTAGAAGCGCAGACAGAAGCGCACAGTGAGAAATGAATTGAGTTACGCTATCAGGGTGGTATTGTTTAGATATATAATCTGTTTTCTGCGCAATGGCCCTGCAACTCAACCCCTTTGTAATTTGTGGAGTCTTGGAACATAAACATTCAACCCCCTTCTTCACTGCCTGGGATGGGGAGAGAGTCCAGCTAGAGGGCATTTCCATAAACACCACCCACACACACACACACACACAAACACACACACAAACACAGTGAGGAGTGGGACCAAAGGGATGAGTCAGACAGCCGTGGGCAGAGACTGGCTGGGTTATCAGGGTAAATTAATGCATCACAATGCCAGCGGTCTACAATTGAGAACCATTGGTTCTTCTTATTACAAATACAGACAAAGACTAAGCAGACAAACACACACACACTAAACACACGGTAGAAATAAAACCCAGACAGTCTAAGCGCTTTGTTTGCACCTCCCTCATTAGCATCTCTCATAACCAGGTAGTGATTTTCTCTCTTTCTCTTCTTTGTCTCGCTCCTTCTCTCTTTTGTTATATGCAGGTGTGTTGGAAATGTATTAATAGTTAGTTCATTTTTGAGGACAGTTGGTGTGAACTGATCCAGCACAGAGAGGCAGAATCTCCTAGCTTTTTGTTTTATGTTTATGCCTCATTATGTATGCAGTTTAGTACTTCACATATTTTTATTACGTGCAAATCCCATTTGTGTTTATTTCTGTTGACTGAAATGGGTCATTGTGCATCTAGCCTGAGGCATCAAGAATAACAAGATTTTTTTTTGGTTTCTTTTCCTCCTGTCAAGACGAGGGCTTATCACCTCACTGGATTTGAGGCAGTGGAATTTAAAAAATCTCAAAAGTGAAAAAATAAATAATAATAATAAAAAAAACAGAGCGAGGAGGAGAACAAACGAACACAAACCATACTTAAACTGTTCAATTAGAGTGTATTGTCATCTCCCTGTCAAGGTGTCATACGAGCCTACTATGAAATGTCTCCTGAATCAGCAGTGGCTGTTAATCTCTGTCATCGCAATCTGAATTAACATCAAACGCACACATCGCAAAGAGTACCAGGAACAGGGCAAAGATAAATGAATTCTGTCTTTTTGGATCCCTGTTCAGTTATTCCAGTGTGTCATCTGCAAGACCTGGATGTCTGCAAACTAAGTTTATAAATAGCCCTCTGATATTTCTCATGTAGGCCACAGTCACTCACACACTGATGTGGGCTAGGGTATTGAATAAGTAATGCTTACTGGGGATTACCACCGCAGATGATTTTTCCTGTATGCTTGCTGTGCAGCTTTAGCACAATGTGTGTATGTGTGTGTGTGTGTGTGTGTATGTGTGACATATACAGTATCATGTCACTAAAGCCAGCGCTGGTCCCCACTTAAAGAAATGATATAATGGATGGAAAAGGCTTGTTTGTTTGCTCATTTTGACTGGTGGCTTTAATCTGATTTCATACCCTGTCACCTCATAACTGATAATACCAAGCTAAATCATACTGGTTATAATACAATGCTGCTGGCTTACAATAGCTAGCTAGCCCATACAAAACGTTAGCTGTTTAATGCGTGAACCTACTGTAGCCTATAGGGGTGGGGGAAAAATTGATACAGCATAGTATCGCAATATTTTCCGTGGCAATACTGTATCGATACACAGACGCCAAGTATTGATCTTTTATTCTATATGTGTTGGTCAGTTTGTCTGCTTGACAAACCCATTTTGCAACAATAAAATTGAAGTGAGATGAACAAACAGAGAAATGTATCTTTTTAGATAAAACAGATGTTGACAAAGTTTTCTTTTGGGGACATCATTTGAAATTGGGAAAGTTGGGAAAAAAGGTAACAAATTGCAATATATCGCAGAATATTGCAATATCTTTAAAATCGCAATAATATTGTATCGTGATGATATCGTATCGTGAGGCCTCTGGTGATTCCTACCCCTAGTAGCCTACATGTATGTGTGCATATGTGCAAAGTGAACATCTGTGTACGCCCACATATGTGTGTGCATGTGTGTTGATCCACTTAAGTTAATCAGCTGGCAGTGGAGTATTGATGTGCAGAGGCAAACAGAGCTTAGTGGTGAGTGATGATGAGAATATGACAGTAAGTCACTAGGTGCAGATGTAACTCATGAGACCAATAGCTTTAATGGACATGTAAAGACCACCGTGGTGGAAACAGAGGACTGACTCAGCTCTCCGTGGCTGCAGCCATCATGATAGAAGATCTCTGCTGGAGCCCCGCCCCCAAAAGTCCACAACTGTCACAGCTTTGTGAAAAGAAATTCAGGCCAGTTTCCACACTTTTCTGCATGTAGACGATGAACCAAGTGATAGGATGATCAATATCTGCATGCGTGAGCATTGTGGAAGGATGTGTGTGTGTGTGTGTGTGTGTGTGTGTGTGTGTGTGTGTGTGTGTGTGTGTGTGTGTGTATTCCCCCTTTGTGTCCTCGTCCAGACAGTGCAGGGAGAGAAAGCTGGATGTGGGATTTCAAAGATAATCTCCCTACCAGATGGCAAAACATCCCATATTCCTTTTGAGGTTCCCCACGTGATCCCCTGTAAGGGCTGTGTGTGTGTGTGTGTGTGTGTGTGTGTGGATGGTGGGGGGGTATATATCCCCACACACAATTATTATTGGATCACGTGACACGAGCGCGTATGCTAATAACAGCCGTAACGTCACATTAATCCAGTGACCTGGTTAAGCCCCCCACTGAAGGAAGTGAGTGTGGGAGGCAGGGAGGGGGAGCTGCCAGAGCCGGAGAGAAGAGAGTGGAGAAGAGAGAGGAAAGACAAAGCGCGCTCCCTCTCCCTCTACACTCTCTCTCCTCCTGAGCGGCAGAGTGGAGCTGAGCGGAACAGAATGGGAAGTGTTTCAACACAGAGGGAAATAGAAGGAGAGAGAGGCACATAGGACCAGTGTGGGGCTGCTATACCCACCCACCCACCCACCCACCCACACACACACACACACACACACCACTAATATCACACACTTTTTTTCCTCGTACACACCCACGCGCATAGCTCGCGTGGACCCTTGCTGCCAGGCTGGACGGGACGGCGAGGACACCCACCTCACACACTCGCACACATGCTCGCACACCCACGGACACACACACTCTGGAGCGTACTATGGTGGTCCAGGGAGCAGTGACGCCCGGGAGAACCCGCCGGATGATGCTTAAGCTGCCGGTGGGGACTCTACGGAGGAACAGTGGAGAGAGGGTAAGACACAAACTTCCCTCAATTCCTCTTTTACACTTTCTCCCTTCTTCTCTGACTCCATCCTCTCCGAGACCGTGTCTTGCCGTGCTGTCCTGTGTGTAAATGGGATTTAAAACGGTTCTTGGCTAATCCAGGGGATGGTATTAGATTTGAATTGGTGGAAGGCAAGTCAAGAGCAAAGCTTTTAATCTCCACAGTGGACAATACTTCTCTGTGTTTCTCTGTCTGTCAGTCCGAGTCTGTCAATCTTTCCAGAGCTCAGTCTGTCTCTGCTAATGTATTCCACTGCGGTCCTCGGATTTCAAGGTTACAGGGAAGTCTCACTGTGGGAGAGCTGTCTTTGAGTGCAGCTCGTTTGCCTGTCACTGTCAACGCAATTGAACTGACTTGAGGCATGAGTTAGCTTCCTTTTATCAAGCAAAGCCGCACATAGTCTCGCCTTCAGCGTGGTTTAAAGTGCTGGATCCCGTCCTGGCCGAGCTTTCCTGCCAGGCATCAGAAGCTTCAGTGTTTATGTGTTTGTGTGAATCTGGTGGGTGTGGGCTGACAGCAGAAGATAATAGTTTTCAAGCTAAGCTCAAGACGTGGAATGTGTGTTGCAAAGTTACCCTTTATTTCAGTTGTAAAGACAAGCTGTAACCTGCCAGGTGATTCACCTCTTACGCTCCTCCACAAAGTTGTTTACACCGCGAGAAAGCTGCGAGCGTTTGGAAAGGAAAGTAGCACTCAAGTTCGCAGCTGTGACTGTATTTGTGTGTGCGTGTCCCCATTGCATTCATAGGGTGATGCACGTCAGCACTCTTTCATGTTGTAAATACAGCAGTATTAAGTGAATCCGATTTAAGTAGAGTGTGTGTGCAGGTGATGAGCGAGCTGGGCCTATGGCTCATCCAAACTGCTTTCCTAAAATCATGAGGGGCTTTATAGGATCATGCTGAATTGAATTCCATCTCCTTTTTGGAAAGCTCAGTCTTCCCACTTGATGTAATGTGACTTTAGTTTCATTAACGCGCCTCTTTGAGTGAATGTGACTTCTGAGAACCGCTGGTCTCTTAGTAGTTCTCTCTTTGATTGAGCGTGTACACAGAGGATACAGTAATACGCACAAGCACACACATGCTGTGCTCATGCTATCATAAATTACACAGAATGGCTTCTACATATTGAATGAATACAGCTTTCACTCTAATAACCCTGGACACAGTACATATTCCCAGCCTGCTTCAACACAAAAAGAACTGCTATAACCTTCACATCTCTTCAGTCAAATACATAAAACACTACGTGGTTCCTTTGCTTCTGTAGTGAAGTTGCACTGAAGTAAACAACTTGACAGGTCTCAGGCGATATAAATTAGAATTTGTTCTAATGCTTTCAGGTCATTTTTTAGTGGATGGAAAACTGATTAACTGTGATCCAACTGGCTGGCTATCATATTGCTTGATGGGAAGAAACTGAATATTCACTGTCCTTTTCAGAGAAGTAATTGCTACTGGTTGATTAGCTGGTGCCCGTGCAGATACACATACACTCACTCAAATCAACTTCATTAATGGAGAAAAGCAGATTTTCTCACACAAAGGGGGGTCTCTGTCTCCTGATTGCATTCCTTTTTCTCTGCCTTCCATTCTTCTTGCAGCCAGCTGTGTGCAGACAGACTGAAGGGGGGGGGGGGGAATACTTGTTGTGATTTACATACATTCACTCGCATTATTGTGCTGCAAAAAAGGTCTGAATGGATGCATGTGCGTCAGCTTGCTGCGTAAGGTAGTGAATGCATCGGATTTTCAAAATAGCTATCCATCAAATCACACAGGCAGAAAAGTGTTCAATAAAGGTGTTTCTGAAAAGAGAATTTAAATCCTCAGACTGACTGATTCCTCTCCTCAGCGATGGCAGGTGAACAAAGCTCAGCGATCGACCGGTTTCTACCCTAGAGGCTCCATAAAGGTTGACTGTCTGCTGGGTTATGACTTTACCTGCCCATGTGTTCACTGAGCCACTGAAATACTTTCACTTCTATACACAGATGCAGCTCTGTCTTGCTCTGACTTGCTATGTTAGATAACTCATTGCTTTGTCGTCCATTCTCCGCCTTATGCAACTGCGTGAGCCGCATAGAGCTGTAACAGCATACAGAAAAAATATTAAAAAAGTCTTTATCTATAAGCAGCTGACTGAGCAGAGGGGAATGTTGTAGTGGAAATGTTTATTGCTGCCTGCTTAGATCCCGCTAAATGCGTTTTGCACACTTGGCAGCTTCATTTTTCATATCCGGACCTTCACCATTTCCCAGTGAACACACAGAGGTTTGTAGGTGTGCACTGCCGCTGGCTAAACACTCTTCTCCATAACCATTAGCATAAGTTAACTAGTCTGAAAGATATTTTCAAAATGGATCCTCCAGATTGCTTTTCACCTTTCAGATTGCCCACCTTCTCATCCGTGCCCTGTCACTCATCTAATGCAGATGAATCGCCTCACGTCTGTGTCAGTAGTTTCTGATGGATGTGGGTTTCTATCACAGTTAATTGAGTAACATCTACAGGCAGAACACAGACCATCTTTGTTCACGGTCAACAGCAATGACACATCCGAACAAAACATGCCTCGCTAACTCCAGAACAATAGGAGAGGAGGCAAACTTGATTACTCCTCTTTTGCTCAGTGAATCACTTTCTTTTCTATATCCCCATCCCGTCCTTCTACTCCTCGCTGTCGTGGCTCAAATCGTGGCTGTCTTCAGATCTAGACCCGTCATGCTTCTTTATCACTCATTCCCCCTTTCTCTGGCTCTTGCATACCTTTTATTACAGTAGAAATGGCAACACGTGAAAGAAATGTATCAGCGTGGACAAAATGGGGAAAAAGGACTTATAGATCATCCTAAACACTAGGTGTTCACAGTATAATGTGATGATGATACATTGCACAGTTGGTGTTGACAGTTTGAAACAGCTTCTTTTAGGGATGTTTACTGTTTAGATTAAGGCCTGAATTAGGATTATCTCCCGCCTTTGTTATTTTGCTTTCATATTTTTTTTTTGTTGCTTTTCTGTGAAATTAAGAACAAAAACAACAAACAAACAAGGGAAGACAGGGCACAAGAAAGAGCGAGACATGCGTGTGCGTGTGCGTGCATGCTTTTTCTAAACACACAAAAAACATTTCAGATTTGAGGAGGTTGAATCGCTCTCCAAGGGAAACATGTTGTTGTCAGGGGCACCGCAGGGGAGCGAGGGTTTAAAGGTGGGAGGGGTGGATCACTGTCAGAGAAGTTCACAAAGACACGCAAATACAGACATGCACATGTTCAAAACACACATTCATGAGCGGAATAGGAATGCAAACGCACAATGGCACGACTGTAACTTACCACAATAGGCCTGGGAGCTACAGTAGAGGCAGCCAGGCAAGTGGCGAGGCAGGAATACTAATCGATCCCTGTTACCTTTAAACATCTCGTCTGCACCAATCACAGAGAAGGTCATCGCTGGACTCGGGCATTCTGTGGGTCAGGTTGTTACTCTGCTTGTTTCTTATTAGATTGATTTAATTGTCTCGACATTAGAGTCAGGATTCATTTATGCAGCTGCAAAGTTGATGTGGACACCAAAGGAACAACATTCAAAATGAGTTCCTGTTTCGTTTTCTTTTAACATCCCTCTGTTGGCACATCAGTTCTGAGCCTTTGAGTTTTTGCCCCCGCAGCTCTGCTCTGCCTCGCTACAGTATTGATTCCCAGGGATCTCAACCTGCCCCCAGGACTGTAGGTGAGAGAGCTGTGGTCAGTCAGTCCAATTAAAGAGACAAAGAAAAGGGGGAAAAGGGGAAGAAAGAGAAACAGGGGTGGGAATAGCTGGAGCTAAAAGGCTCCTGAAGGCCCCTCTTGCACCACACCCTGTTTGGCATGAAAGGGGACCCCCCTTTTCTCCCCAAGGCAGCTCAGAAGGAAGAATGTTTTTGAGCAAGCGAGGAAAGGGGGGAGCACATGGGAGACTCCCACCCTCCTCTCCATTCCTGCCTCTTTCATCACTCTCTGCTAAGATTTTTTTTTCTTTCTCACTGTCTTTTATTCCCTGTCCAAAATCAACCCGCAGACCTATAGACGCATGGCACAGCTGCATACAAGTTCAAAGTAAATCTGAACCGAGCATGATCAAACAATGAAGAGACGATCGGCCATTGACTGTGAGCGAAGACTGAAGGCGCTGAGCTGCTGATAATGTGTTTTCGCTATGGAGACATAGCAGGGTAGCTATGGTGAGAGTGGACTCTGTCCTCTTCCAAAAAATGCCCAGTGGATGTGTGTGTGTGTGTGTGTGTGTGTGTGTGTGTGTGTGTGTGTGTGTGTGTGTGTGCACGCGTGTGTGTGCGCGCGCGTGTGTTCCCATCCTCATGCAGAGCTCAGAATGATTTCTTCATTATCTCTGCTTCTCTATTCTCAGAAATGACTGCGTGGAATCCTTTTAAGAAAGAGAGAAACCGAGCAGAGAAAATGAAAAGATGAGTGTGGATTGATGGGAAGGAGTCTGTTGGATTCCATCTTCCCCCAGAAAACAGGATGTGGAGACCCCGACATGTTCCTTAAATATCCCAGCACAATCTGTGCCCTTTGTCAGACAGAAATAACACGACTCAATGAGAACGGAGGCACTGTCTGTGACTCACTCACATGAAGGGGTTTGATCATAGCTTGTGAGTGTGTTGTGTGTCAGAATCCTGCTGTGACAGAATAAGAGGAATAGAAAGGAGAGATGGGGATAAAAAAAGAAAGAATTTCTCTTGTAAAATAAAAAAGACAAGATGTTGAAGTGTGTGTGTGTGTCTGTGTGTGTGTGTGTGTGTGTGTGTGTGTGTTTTTGGGGGCGTGTGTGTGTGGGCGTGTGTGTGGGCGTGTATGAGTGACAAAGAGAGACAGAGCGGGAAAGGGTTATAAAGAGTGAGAGAGGTGCAGTCTCTTGTTTTCCCGTGGGTGTGCTGCAGTAACATAGTACTCCTCATTAATATGTATCTGCCAGGCAAAGTGGAGAGAATGATTAGCTTGAGAGTGTGCATGTGCATGCTTTCTTGAGTGAACAACCCTTTGTGCATGTGTGTATGGCATATTAAAGCATATAACGCATGAACTAGGTCAACTTCTCTACTTAAGAGACCAACAAGTCCCAATACTTTAATTATTGTAACCACTTTTGTGAATACTGAAGCTCAGGCACATACATTCTCACATACACACACACACACACACACAAACACATAGACATAAAGATGCTCACTGCTTTCATCCCCCTCTCGAGCCACATTACGTTTTGTTATTGATTTTCCTGCTTGCACCTCTAATACAATCACATTAAACTAGACTGATCGGAATGGAATTTCATACTGGGTCTATACACGTATGTCACTTATAATCTCTGTCACAGTGATGCTGGTGTGTGTGGGTGGGTGTGCGTTCCAAATGAGCCAATAAGAATATTAAGCCTGCAAAAGCCAGATGCCAGGTTTATTGTCAGAAGAAGTGCACGAGTAGTACCTGTACAACTTTTCCTGTGTCATACGCACGTCCTCTCTTGCACACAACTGGTTTTATGAATTTGTCTGCCATAGTGCCTCAGCTGAGTATGTTCTCGTGAATTTATGGGGTCTGTGACCCATTTCCCTCCACTGCTCTCCCTCTCTCTCTCTCTCTCTCTCTCTCTCTCTCTCTCTCTCTCTCTTGCCTGCACTAGTATAACACGCCTGAGTGGAGATCAGAGAGCAGGAGGACGATTGAGAGATAGAGAGAGATATGAGGGAGAGATGAAAGAGGGAGAGAGATGGAGACAGGAGAAAGTAAGAGGGTGGAAGACAGCAGGAGACCTCAGGCTCTTACAACTGACTGGGTACAGGTCTGAGGTTTATTTGTCATTAATATGTGGATCAATATGTGTAAGAAAGAATGAAGCAACACACAGATAATCTCACTGTTTGGCTGTCAATTCCTGTCCATCACAAGGCAAATAGCGTCTTCGTCTCGCTGTCTTATTACTATGGTAACAGCCGGCCAGCTGACACTCTGGTGATGACTGTTTACATCGCAGGGCCTGTGTGACCTTTCCCAGGATTCAGCGGGACATGTGTCATGTGAACAGTGCACTGTCATACCTAACCTCCTGCCTCCCTCCCTACCACAACAAACATTTACACAACTCATAAATTACAGTGGCTCCAGTGTGTGGCTCCAGCCAAACCCTGAATTATTTTGGAAAATTCACACTATAGGAATGCTACGCATTCCTCATGGGTTTCTCAAGACACCACTGAGAAAGCAACATGAGGCCCTGAGATAGAGGGATGGGAAATTGGTGCTGTGGAATGAGGGATCTCGTAGCATGTGGTTGGTGAAATTAAGTAAATTTTAAAAAGATGCAAGCTTATTGCGTTATCGAGGATTAGGATTTCTGTGCAGTCAACCTTCTGCAATCTATTTAATTAGCCATCTGTGGAGAATATAAAGTGAAAGAGAAAGCGGCAGAGAGAGAAAAAAACAAGTTTTCATATACACACTATACTATAGTTGATTAATGCCATGGCAGTAACTCACTCATGTTCATGTTGACATTCAGTAACAAACAAATGCTTTGAGCATCATACAACAACTTGAATGCACACACACACACACACACACACACGCACCACCTCAGCAGTACAGGAGTGACCTCTTTCATCGATAAAGCCCTCCATGAATCAGAGTGAGCTACGAAAGACCATTTAATCCACCTACAGTCTGATCGGGTTTGGTAGGAAGGCAGAGAATTACTGGACAGTACAGAGTTATTGAATTCTCTATTGATCAAGGCTCTCAGAGGAAAGTGGAAAAAGTGAATCAGTCCGGCTGAATAAAACCATTGGATATTTGACCTTTTTTTCTTTTTTAAATGTTTAAACTGGCATATAAGATATCCTTAGTGACCGTAAAGATCAAGAAATGGCTGCTGGAGCTTGAAAAAAGTGTGTGCCTGTGTTTGATTTCAGAATGATTTCAACATTTCATATCACCCATAACACAGAGAACATTGGTCATTTAAGCTGTATTGTTTTAGCAGAGCTGTTAAGCCAATAGTTTATCACCGACTGGCAAGGATATACACACAGACTGTAGGCCTGGCACAGGTTGTATATGGAGGTTGTATTGCCTCCATGTGGCCATTGTTGCAAATGGGTGTGTATCAGCAAAAGCAAGATAAGCTTCATTGTGGATTTCTATCTTGAACACTGTGCAGGCATAATGTGTGGAGTTGGAAGAGACTAACAGATGGGTTGTATTCTTGAATTTGTTTTGGAAGAATTTAGCCAGGTCAAGTCAGGATACTCCGGCCTGGGAAAACTGGCTCAGAGGAAAATGTCTCCTTTTTAAAAAAACATTCTGGCTACAATCCCAGTGCTGTTAGAAAGTAGTATACTCTAGACTTTGGAGACAAAATATCATAATGTGTGTGTGTGTGTGTGTCAATGACAGTGTCTTCTTCAAGCATACAAGATATTGTCCAGTCTGACCAGGTGTGTGAGGAGGTGTGCGGCTTGTAACCAACCCCTCTCTCCTTGAAAAGTGTGACGGTGAAGGAGCGAGTGCTGTCGTCTGTTCATTTCTCTGGCCCTGGACTGGTTGCTCTCCATGTGAGCTGCAGTATGAGAGTGCATATCGCTTTAAAAACAACTACCAGCCAGGGAGACTAAGAGACCGGCTGCATTTTCTTAGTGGGAATGTTTGTGTTTGTGGCGCGCAGACCAACGGACGGAGGCTACATTGCTTCGGCGAGAAGAAAAGAGAGAGGAAGGGAGGAGGAAGAAGAAGACCGAGAGAGAGAGAGAGAGAGAGAGAGAGTCAGTAGGGACCACTAGCTGTGTGGGACTGGGACAGAAGCACCAGTCTTCAGACAGCTGAATCCCAGAGAGACTGGGAGGACAGAGAGGGACACAGGAAAGGAGACAGCCACAGGGTTATCCTGTCTCTCTGTGGCTTACCTCTAGAGATGACCCAGTTATTATCTATACTGGAGCTAAGTGGTATCAGGAGGACAATAAAGGCTAATAACTTCTAATTACCTGGGCCTCAGTGGATTTTACCTGTAATGGCTCACTGATATCAACTTGTTCTGCTACACTGCACATACCTCTGGAGCTGCATCACAGAGAGCTTGCAGTCAGTGAAGTCATGGAGGCGGTCCTGTTGGGTCTAGACGAGGTGGTCTGCACTCGGCAGGGTCTGCTGTCGACTCTCACCTCGACAGCCCTCCGACGCCTTCGTGTGCATGCCAGGAACCTTCCTGCACCCCTGCGTCTATTACACACACACAGGTGTGTTTCAAGGCCACTCTACCAGGTACAGTAGGCTGCACCTCACATACAGCACATACAAAACAAACATAAGCTAGATGCGCATGTGCGAAGCATTCAAAAAGGGCACCCTCGCACAGGGAGTTTATTGCTAATTTAATTTAGAAATTAGAGAATTTTGAAATTGAAGTGAATAAAATAATGGGTGCATCGAATCGTGGACGTGGACGATGCTGCATCGATAATTGTCCAGGCCATAATCGATTATTTCTGTTTACAATTTAATGTGGACCTAGCAACATTTCAAATTACATATTCTGTTATGTTTTGCACATTCAGGAAGTGCCATGTGCTCAGTGCTGTAGTTTTATGTATCCAATTTATTTAGCATTAGAGCACTGCAGAATGTTTTTTTTTTGAAGCTTGAAAAGCTATGAATTAAATATCCTACACGGCTTTAATAGAAAAATGTATTTGACGCATCGTGATGCATCGAGATATCGAATTTAATTGAATCGCTTACACGATAATCGTAATCAAATCAAATCGGGAGATCAGTGAAGATTCACACCTCTTATTAGAAATGTGTACTTAATGCAGTGATTACATTTGAAACCTATTCCACACTTGTGTCGAGGCTTGGAAGTGATGATGTACTGTAGGCCAGGTATGTCCTTCAGGCGATAGACCGGGCCCAGAGACAGGGGCAGGGTTAAACATGACTGATTTGTGTCATTAAGCATGGAGGACAGAACTGGGTTGGATGCTGTGGCAGTGTTCATGCTTTGGGAAATGGGACACATATGTTGACATAGTTTATAACACTCAGCTCAGGTGCATGTGAAACGCTGTCCTGCAAAGTTCAGAACGCTGCCTTGTTTTACATCGTTGTCCTTGTGTGGCGTGCTCTTTTGTAGTTATTGTTGGATGCAGAGCCTTAACAGGAAGTCGTGTTGCTTGGGTCACTATAAGGAGTCGGAAAACTAAGCTGTTAAGCTGGTAAGTGTTTCTATGGATACAGTATGTGAAAGGGGAGATGCTTGCACACAAAACACACACAAAGACACTGTTTTATAGGCTGTCCGGTCGGTCACCATGCCTCCTTTGCCTTACACATTTAATCTAACTCTGGTGACGCACTAAACGTGTCCGTTTGCTTGAAGAGAACAGTTTCACCGCTGAATTATGTTTGAATTGCTTTTATTAGGAACTGTGTCTTTTGGGCCTTGTGTTTGTCTGTGATTCAGCAAAATGGGTGATTAGTATTCTCTTCACCATGTCAGAATCGGCACTCAGGGCTTTCATGGAGCCATTAGTATTCTCCAGGCGTCTCACCTGCCCTGTATGCAGCTGGCACTACCAGATAACAAAAAGCACACACTAGACTGCATAGCACAAAATCATCCCACAGCATCTGTGGACTAACTTAAATACATGCACACAATAATAAACACACACACACACACCATGTGTATTTTCCTGTCGTTTTGCTCTAATTCCTTTATTCTCAAGAGGGGGATAAACTGGATTGTTATTCTAACTTTTGTCTTAGGATGTGTTTTTATGTGGCTCCTAAGTTTAAGCATCCTGAGGGAGGGCAACACAATCAGAGGAAACTGAAATAACATACCAGACCTCCCGAAGACAAACCCGTCCTTGACACCCCCTCCTGGTTTTGAGACGCACAAACATCTGAGAGAGGCCACACTAAAACCCCTTTTAAACAGAGGTATTTTAACACTTTCCCAAATATCCTCTGGACAAGTGCTTTGATGATGAGCTACAAACAGTATCTCCCCCTAGACTGATGAAGTGGTACGGTCCAAGGTGGAGCAGTTAATAGTGGAGGGAGTTACAAAAGCAGGGAAGGAGGGGTCAGTGTGTCAGGCTGCAGGCTGGGGATACCCCTGGCTCACTGCACTGCCTCTCTGCCTAGCTTCCTCTATTACTGTTAATGAGATACCCAGCTTCAACTGGCAGCAGACACACAATGGAGAGAGACAGATCAGAGTGAGAGAGGACTTAACTGTGTCTTTATATTTTTTCAACCCATTTTTACTTTTCTACACTCATTGTCCACCTTTTTTTTCATCCTAAAAGGAAAATACATTTCCACTCCAGTGCCCTGAGCTAAACCTGTTCCCCCATGTATCCTTTTCCTCTCGGACATTCTATTTTTTCTTTTTTTTTTTTTTCCTACTTAAATTACTTCTTCATTTCTTATTTAACTCTCTCTACTCTCTTTTCAACTCTCACTGGAGAAGGCCATCATCCTTCGCCAGCCGTCCTACATACTCAATCAGGACACCAGCTCAGATATCGTACTGCGCTCCAGTGTGTGGCACACATGTCGAAGGTGATCACTTTACGCTTTGCATGTTACGCGGCGCCGCACCGCGTGTGATTGAGCTGTGGCGTTACGGTAACCAGCAGACTGCAACGTTTGTGAAGTGTTGTTTGCTCCCGCAGATGTGTGTTTATGTCTCTCGTGAGAGAACGCAGCCGCGCGTTCACACTTTCATACATCAGGCTGAGTAATATTGACTCAACAGCCTCCAGTCACACATTTTCCTCTGGTGGTATGACCCTGTAAATACGGACGGTTAGTGCTGTCAGGCGTGTGAGGGCGGTGCTCTGTGCTACGCAGCATCTCTGGGTAATTGTTGCATTGTGTCATTTCTTTGGTTGCTTTGGCGAAATTTGATTGATCTGTGTATCTTTTTGCCTCTTGTTTTTTTTTTTTCTTCTTCCTACCAGCCCCCCCTTTCTTACCACCTGACCCCATCCCAAAAGCAGGATATCCTGCATGGGGAAGAAGCAGGGGTAAAGGACTGTAGCAAACACAGGTGGTTGGACTTTCCCTAAGTTGCAAGAATTCCTCATTTACCTGTAATCATCACAGTCCTGCAACTATCAACACTTACCGCACGCCATCGATTTTGTTGTTAGGAATGTGAAGTGACACTTTTATGAAGCCAAACTCATCCTCAGTGTGTTCGACATCCTCGTATCCTAGATAGACCAGGTTTATTTCCTGTTCTAGTGCTTGCTAATAACAGTAGCTGTCAGGAAGCTGGTTCTCCTCGCTGTCAAATGAACTTAGATTCAAGCTGTTTCCTAGCAACGCAATTCCGCTGAAATGTTTTAGACGTATTTAAAATCTTGCATTGTGTCACATCGATCATACACATTCATCAGACCTCGCTGCTCTGTTAGCTTGTAGGGTGGACTGCATCATATTTAGGAATGCAACCCAGGCCAGTTTACTCCCACTGAGCTCATCTGGTCCTGTTTCCTGTGAGAACGGCTCTGCCACCGATCATATTCCTTTCCCGCTGACGAGTCCCAGTCCATCGTGATACCAAGCAGAGACACAGCAGCACAAGTCTGGAATAACCAAGATACACAATCCTCCCTCTGTCTAGGAGCTGGATCGTTTGTGCCTGTTCCGTTACTTCTTTTGTTTGTGGTCAGATAAGCTGTGGGCACTCAGTCAAACCATGGTGTTTTCAAGCAAGTGGATTTCTTGGAAGAGGCTTGTTGATGTCTGAATTTAAGAACAAGGTTCCTGTGGAGATTCATCAACAGTTCAACCACGGGACACACATTTCTCTCCACCTCATAAATCATAAATCGCGATCGAAATCTTATCAGTCATTCATATTCTTTTGATATAAATGTGTTTGACGAGTCTCTTGGTGATCTGCAGGCTTGTTACATGTTAAACATTTAAAGCACAACACCCCTGCTCCCTGATGCGCCATGTGTCATTTAGTTACTGTGCGCCATAAGCTTCTTAGCCACGCTAGAATCTAATTTCTCTGGTAATGCGCGAATACGGCACGCTACTTGATAGGACGGCCACTCGCTTGATTAATTACAGGCGTTTGCGTGCTCACACGCTCCCTTCCTCACACAGTCATCCCAAAGGACTACTGATTCTCTGATTTAAGGCATATTGTTGATTAAAAATGGAATGGTATTTCTACTTTGGCATTTCCAGCAAAGCTACACAGGAAATGACATATTATTGTTGCATGACACACAAAGATATTCCCGATATAGGCTAAGCCTTACTGACAGTGTTTTTGATTTGATATAAAAAGGATTCCCAGATATCAGTTGCCATGTTGGAAACTATTTAGATGTTAAACATGATAAAACACACGGATTGCAATATCTTGCTGGTGTTTTATTGGGCCAAGGTTGAGCGGCCTACGTGACACATCTGGCTGGTATCCCTCTAAATCCTCTAAGTGTGTCTGAGTCGTGGCCAGAGTCACAACTGAGTGGCCAGAGCGGACACGATATAAGGTTTTTGGAGGTGGTCCACTTGTATTGAGTGAAGTGATAGGTTTAACTGTGGCATTAGTGATGGGGATATAAGGGCTTATAATGTTTTAGGTTCAGAGGTTAGGGCCTGAGTATAGAATGGTAATCCCAGAGGATTACTAGGGGAATCTGGTGAATATCTGAGGAAATCCCTCTCAGGGACTCCCAGATCCTCTGTTTGTATGGATATTATATCCTCCTGCAGTGTGTCCTGCATTGTGTTTACCGAACAGAGGTTTAAAGTTTTGTGTGCGTGTTAACTTGCAGAAATGAGTTAAGAGATATGATCATTTCCTCGAACCAAATCTTCACAGTTTACAACTAGTGCCTCCTCTCTGCAGCCATAATCTGACCACAGTTTCCCTATAAGGACACTTTGTAGATACAAGACAAGACAAGTGTATCAGTCACATTAATGCTGAATGAGAGTGGAAAATATTATGCATACGTGTTCGGACAAGATGGAGTTTAGTCATTGATTTTCCATGGTCCTTTGGGGGAGGCATGGTTAGCCACTATAGCATATTTAATAAATTATATAAGACATCATTTTGAGATTTGAAAGCTGGAGGGACTACATTTTGGCTCTCATACATTTTTATTATATGTGCTTTGATATTACAAAGGCCTTCAAACTCTCTCTGTCTCTCTCAAGTATGTACACCTGTATGCTTAATTATGCATTCATAAATTGGACACACACATAATGTGCACATGCTCGCATAGGCCATGCAGGTCTACAGTATGTTGCCTGGATGTGTGTGTGTGTGTTTGTGTGTGTGTGTGTGTGTGTGTGTGTGTGTGTGTGTGTGTGGTTGTGTGTGTGTGTGTGTACACATTTCAAGGTTACCAAGGACTTTAACGTACAGAACAAGCTTTCGACAAATACATCAACCACTAAAGCTAAAAAATGAACCCAGTTCCCAACTGTAACCGTAGCACGTGATTAATCAGGTGTTTATATTTATTGAACAAAAGTTTTCCACCTCCTACCTTCAGATTCTGGCTACCCCGAGTCCAAATGGCCAAATGGAAGACATAATACGTTTACAATGACGGGATTCCCTTTGGACAAAAGGAATTGCACACGCACCCACACACACACACACACACGCACACGCACACGCACACGCACACACACACACACACACACACACACACATACACAGACCACACATACTTGCCAAAGGACTCTCCCAGCAGATGATCTGGGTCATTTTTCATTACCCTGGCACAGAGGAATCAAGTGTGTAATAAAGGAGCACAGTCACATTGAGCCAAAGCAGTGGAGGGATAAATCCTGACTGCAGAGCACAGTGGAGGCAGACCAGACAGGCTGCAGGACAGAGCCTGTGGAGGTATATACATATAGCTCTTTTTCACTCTTCTATCTGTCATTAGAATACCTCAGGCTAGATCCCGAGGGAAGCGGAGAGAAAGGTTCTGAGGCTGCACTGCAGCCTATTCACACCGTCTGCTCTTATCGCTCCAATGCTTCTGTTTCCCTTATTATATTGCTTCTATTTGTCTGCCTCATCTCCAGTTTATTCCCACTTTCTGTCCTACCTGTCTGCTCTTCCCTTTTCAGACTCTTCCCCTGTGAATCCCTTGCCTCACTGTCTTTTCACTGTTGAAGTGTGTGTTTGTGTTTCTCTTCTACAGTATATACCTGTCCCTTTACTGTTGTTGCACATAAACCCTCTTACATCATCTGAGCCATTCTAGCTCGAGGAGGAGCAGGGGGAGGTATGACTGGGGCGGAGGAGGGGGGGGGTGGGGGGTGATGGGTAGGGGGAATGTCTTTTAAAATTTTGTATATGTTGACTTTATAGAGCGAAGGATTTCCTTGTTTTTGCCATCCAGGGTTCATGATACTGTCGTCAACTGGATTGAATATTTTTGTGAGAGAAACATTCATGGCATGCTTTTTTACTTTTTATACCCCTGGGTCATACTTTCCCCTGGTACAGTGTCTTATTGTCTTACAGTGCCTCTTCCTCTAAGTGCCCTACATTTCTGGCAGAGTGTGCATGGCGGAGATGGCAAGATCTCCCAGAAAGTTGTCATGGCAACTTTTGTGCGTCTTAGGTTGGAGAGCACCAGGGAGTGAGGCTGGTCAAACATTTAAGTGAGTGTGTGTGTGTGTGTGTGTGTGTGTGTGTGTGTGTGTGCGTGCGTGCGTGCGTGCGTGCGTGCGTGCGTGCGTGCGTGCGTGTGTGCGTGCGTGCGTGAGTGTGTGCGTGCATGCTTGACAGACAGTGCAGGTTGTGTCTATGCCTCTCAGCTTAAGAATGTAAGCACTTTAAAAACCTAAAAGTTATCATTTGGATGTAAGCTCACCGAGCTTCTGTAAAGCCAGTGCCTTGAATGATGTTGTTCTGTGGCTGTCTCCATAATTAGCCTGGAGGGTCTTTGGAGCCCCTGAAGGCCCCCCCACACACACACACACACACACACACACACACACACATACACACACAAACACAAGGGCAAAATTTGTGAACAACAGAGAGGATTTGGGTGCTTTTAACCCTAAACTCCCTTTCTCCTCTCCCCTGCTGTTCTAGTCTTAGGGTACATGTTTAATAGGCTAGTAGAATACATTAGGACTGTGACACACACACACACACACACACACACAGGAGTTTTCGGACAGGACTGTTTAATATTCAGCATGCTAAAAGATTAGAGTGTTTGGTATTCTATCCAGTCACAGGACAGGGGATAGAGGCCACTGGAGTTCAACCGCTCTGCAGTACACAGTACCCTTGAATTTAGAAGCAGTGTGTGTGTGTGTGTGTGTGTGTGTGTGTGTGTGTGTGTGTGTGTGGTGTGAGTGTGTGTGTGTGTGTGTGTGTGTGTGTGTGTGTGTGTGTGTGTGTGTGTGTGTGTGTGTGTGTGTGTGCGTGCGTGTTTATTTGTTTAAGAGAAACAGAAAGAGAGACAGAAACAGCAGCAGAGAGATAAAGAGAGGTCAAGGATGAAGATTCATCAATCAACAATTGGTTTACAGGCACTAAAAGAGAGTACACTATGTACATATATATATATATATATATATATATACAGTGGGGGAAATAAGTATTTGACCTCTTGCTGATTTTGCAGGTTTGCCCACTTACAAAGAATGCAAAAATCTACAATTTTAATCATATTTACATTCTAACAGTGAAAGACAGAATCCCAAAGAAAATTTCGGAAAATCACAACATATGAATTTATTCAAATTGATAACCATCTGATGAGGAAAAACAAGTATTTGACCCCCTGGACAAACAGCATGTTAATATTTTGTAGAAAAGCCATTATTGGCCAGCACAGATGTCAAACGGTTTTTATAGTTGGCGACAAGGTTTGTGCACATTTCGGCAGGGATGTTGGCCCACTCCTCCCTGCAGACAGCCTCCAAATCATTCAGGTTCCGAGGTTGTCGCCTGGCAACTCAAATTTTAAGCTGCCTCCAAAGATTTTCCAATCGGATTCAGGTCTGGAGACTGGCTAGGCCACTCCAGAACCTTGATGTGCTTCTTCTTCAGCCACTCTTTTTGCTTTGGCGGTGTGCTTAGGGTCGTTGTCGTGCTGAAACACCCATCCTCGACCCATCTTCAGCTCTCTCACTGAGGGAAGGAGATGTCGGTCCAGAATTCCACGATACATGGCCCCGTCCATCCTCCCCTCAATACGATGGAGTTGTCCCGTCCCCTTGGCTGAAAAGCACCCCCAAAGCATGATGTTGCCACCACCATGCTTGACGGTGGGGATGGTGTTCTTTGGGTTGTACTCGGTGTTCTTTGCCCTCCAAACACGACGAGTTGAGTTGAGGCCAAAAAGTTCTATTTTGGTCTCATCTGACCACATCACCTTCTTCCAGGCCTCTTCTGAGTCGTCCAGGTGGTGAATGGCGAACTTCATGCGGGCCTGTACATGTTTCTTCTTGAGCAGGGGGACCTTGCGTGCGCTGCAGAATTTCAATCCATTACGGCGTAGTGTGTTACCAACCGTTTCTTTTGTAACTGTGGTCCCAGCTGCCTTCAGTTGATTCATCAGTTCCCCCTTGTGGTTTTGGGATGATTCCTCACCGTTCGCATGATCAGGGACACCCCACGAGGCAAGATCTTGTGTGGAGGCCCAGACCGAGGGAGGTTGGCGGTGGTGTGGTGCTTCTTCCATTTCCTGACAACTGCACCGACAGTTGATCTTTTTCTCTCAAGTTGCTTTCCGATTCTCTTGTAGCCCATCCCAGCCTTGTGCAGATCAACAATCTTGTCCCTGATGTCCGTGAGAAAGCTCTTTGGTCTTGCCCATGGTGGTGATGTTGTTTGGGTGTTGACAGGTGTCTTTTATACAGGTAACGAGGTGAGGCAGGTGTATTTGATGTAGATAATTGGTTCGGATTGGGGCTGTGTCTTAAAGAAAGACTAACTGGCTTGTAGGAGCCAGAATACTTGCTGTTTGTCCAGGGGGTCAAATACTTGTTTTTCCTCATCAGATGGTTATCAATTTTAATAAATTCATATGATGTGATTTTCTGGAATTTTCTTTGGGATTCTGTCTTTCACTGTTAGAATGTACATATGATTACAATTGTAGATTTTTGCATTCTTTGTAAGTGGGCAAACCTGCAAAATCAGCAAGGGGTCAAATACTTATTTCCCCCACTGTATATATAGGATTCAATTAGCAGTGCAGACTGCTCTACGTCACTTTGTCTTTCTGCATGCATTACCAGCGGTATCAGTAAACACAGGGTCACTCAGGTCTACGTTGATTTCTCACTGTGTAAATTATAGATGAAAAGAGGAGGTGTAGGGGTAAAAGATCCTTCCCCTGTGAATGGCTCAAAGGCACACACACACACACACACACACACACACACACACACTGACGACCTCGATCCTTGCAGATCAACCCCCATGATCACTAACTTCAAATGATGTCCTCAAAGAATTAGCTACGTATCTACTACGTATCTTTCACGCTTTCACCCCTGCTGACTCCACCAGAAGAAGAAAAAACTCAACTGCACCACCTAGTGTACTGAAAAAAAGCTATTTTATTATTCTAGTTTTAAAAAGTTGTGTGTGCAATTTATATAATAAAAGATCCATACTTGGCGTCCGTGTATCGATACAGTATTGCCACAGAAAATATTGCGAATCTGTGCTGTATCTATTTTTTCCCCGCCACCCCTAACAGACACACACAACCGTTGTGCTTACAGTATAATGGCTTAATCAACCAAATGCTCTCTCTGGACTGAAATTTTAGGAATGTCCAACCCGTGTCAGTGAAGGGGAAAAAAAAGCAATGCGTGAAAGAGAGGGAATCACAAGCTCATCCCCATAAAAAAAGGCAAACGTGAGCAGACGTGAGTATTCAAATTGTTGGTAGCATGCAAAAATTGTCCAGTGGTGACTTGCTCTCAAACGACACACTGTGGCGCAGCATCATCACACTGTGCCCATGAAAGGCTTTTATTTGCTTGGATGTAATCAAGGGAGACATTTTGCTGTGGCTTTGTTTAAGAGCTTTCTGTATGAAATGCTGTATACGTTCTGGCTATATGTGAGTGCCTATACACACAGGGTTTTTTTTTCAGCCGCATCAGTGAAACAGAAACAAACCACATTATGGATAGGGAGAGGAAAGGAAAAGAAACAAATGAGGAAAGAAGAAAGAT
Organism: Perca flavescens; assembly: GCF_004354835.1. Taxonomy (NCBI): domain Eukaryota; kingdom Metazoa; phylum Chordata; class Actinopteri; order Perciformes; family Percidae; genus Perca; species Perca flavescens. The sequence goes on from NC_041338.1 coordinate 26,126,841, forward strand.
GTGAAGAGGAAACCAGTGGCTGAGCAGAGTAGGAGGGTCCATTAGCCGTCTTTTGCGTGGATAGGTTACTAGTTGGCAGCTAGGAAATAGATTCAATTCCCAGCACAAGATAATACTCCATTACTCACTGTTGCGGTATGCTGCTGGATATAAAAAATTTTTTCACACAATGAAAAGGATGATAACAAGAATGTCAGACCATCAGGAATTTATCAAGAACAAGGTGAAGTTATCAGTGTTATGACTACAAGACAATATTCAAACTTTGTGCCTTTCTGTTATTTATCTGTCTCTGACACGCGGTGTCATTCTGTCTGCGTTGCAAAGTGCAAACTGTTGGCTCACATTTTGCATAATATTTTGAGAACCTTTAATGGTTTGTTCTGACCGGTGACTAGAAGACTGCTGCTACCGCTGTTGCATACCCATTTTTATATATATATATATTTTTTAGCAAACTATAGATGTGTAATGAACATGTAAGAAGCAACTTTTGTACATCTTCTGGGACTTTTCAGCATGACCTGAGCGATTCTTTGCAGTTCATTGGGGGTTGAGGCTCCTCTAGGTGCATATGACAGCGAGGCTGAACTGAGGCAGAGATGGATTCCTGTGGATTCAGCACAACTGAAGTTTGGATCACACAGAATCGTCTATAAAGCATGATTTCTGATGTCTTTATTGTGCCAACTGAAACACCTCACAGCGATGTTCCCAGTAAAAGTATGTAGTATTTGAAATCCATAAGCATCTCCATCTGTCTGTTTTAGAGGAAGTAGTTTTGATGTGAAAATGTGGGGAAAAACCTCTCCTGAAAAAAAGGGGGAAAGATGTTTTGTAAAGTCTGGCAATTGGGCTGTGTTGTAAAATGGGAACAAAGCAGGGTTGGCTAGAGAAATATCTCCAGTTTGTTTGAAGTGGCAGTGTTTTTCTGATTTAAAAAAAAAAAACGGCCTAACTGGAACCACATTTCAGTCCCAAAGTCACTCACGGGCAGGGAGGGTGGAGCTCACACACACACACACACACACACACACACACACACACACACACACGCGTATATATACACTTGAACAAACAAAACAGATCTCTCCCGGTCAGTCGTTTCTCTACACATTCCTGGCTGCCTTTCCATGACCCTCCCTGCTCCGTCTCACTCTGCAGCTTCATGAAGCGCTGGATGGAGAAGATGGATTTGGCCCTGCTATTATTTTTCTAGCAGGTTTTCAATAACCCATTCAACTGAAACTGTAGTGTATTGAGAGCCACAGTGTGTGTTTGCTGAATCTTGTGTTGTAATCTAATCTGCACCACATGCAGATACTGTTACATTAAAAACTGACGGCAAGTCATAAAGCCTTTTTAGCTACAATGATCTCAGCGTCATAAATCACCTTGGGACTGCTGGTGTCAGACCATGCTTGCTCTCAAAGTGATGTGTTTAAGTGTGTGTGTGTTTGTTTAGTCTCCATAGATGTGGGAGGGATGCAGACAAAGACAGACAGAGCAAAACAGAGAGCGAGACTGTGGTGTGTGTGTGTGTGTGTGTGTGTGTGTGTGTGTGTGTGTGTGTGTGTGTGTGTCAGTCTTAACTGCCTACCGCAGCGTCCCGCAGTCAGGGTTAAAGAGATTCTCCATCTTGCTTCAATTAACCGCTGGGCGCTGTTTATATCACATTCCACCAATATAGGTTACCTTTTCCAGCACAGACAATCAACCCTGTTCCCCTGCTCGACGCTAAAACCTGACTCTAATTCCCACCGCCTGTTAAACCCACCTCACCCATCCAGATCTGTCCCATTTGGAGCCCTGCACTATGGAAATACACCAGATCAGCACCTCATTACGACCACACCTCAGCCCAGAATAGAAGCCCACTGGCTCCATAACAAGGCTCTGTCAGGGCCCAGATATGTCACACCTGCAAGTGTTACCCACCTTGTGCTTCTTGGAAACACTCTCTATAGGTCGCTGAAAGGTGACCATCATGTAAAGGGAAGTTAAGGGACATGAGCATCGGACAGAGAGGCTCACTAAATCACAGCTTTATTTTTCATTCTTGCTTTGCTTCCTTTCTTCCTTCCTTTTCCACTCTGGCTTTTTTCTGGGAATCTGTCTCCCTCTCATTCAGCTTCTCTGGAGCTCCTCACATCCATTCCAAACAGGAACAATCATTCATTAACTCACATAGTTAAAGGGTTCAGGATCTTCCTTCTGCCTTTTTTTTTTTTTTTTTTTTTTTCCCTCCTCTTCTGTCTTCTATCAGTTTTACCCCATTCCCCCACTGCCTGCATTGTCCCCTTCTCTCGTCCTCCCTTGCATTGGTCAAACAACAGGGCCCTTGTGATAGCAAACTGGGGAAGTTACCAATAAAGGGAGATATGTATTTGACCGGAGAAAGCGAAGGAGGGATATGTGTAAAGCCAAAGAAAGAGTCATCTGGAGATGTTTAAGTTAGACAGGCCAGTTTCCGGTGTCTGGAACAGGCCAAAAATATCCAGAAACAGACAAATCCAGCAGGGAGGGGGTAAGGATACACCACCTTTTTTTCTCATGTGACATTCTATTCAGCAAACTAAGCTGATGATTTAGGGCCTGCAACATAAGCTATGGTAGCAACACAACTGTTCAAGCCAAGCACATTCAATTGCTTAATGTCTGAGAAGAGAGTATTTCTGATGAATCCTGCAAATTTAAGATTATGAATTTCCTGTCATATACAAATTTGGTGCAACTGCATTTGGCTCGGACAAACTGTATTTATGACTATCGGAGAAGTTAAGACTGCCTTTAGTCAACAAATGGTAAAGTATCACTGAGGCTGACAGCTTAGTGGTGTACTACATATGTGTGCATACTGTACATGTGGCCTCACAGTTTTCATAACGTAGGGATTACTCATGTTGTAATACAACAATAGAAAACAGACTAGCCTATGCTTGCCGAGTCATTCAAATACTTCATTGACAGTATAGGTATAGGCTTAGCCCTGCCTTCACACAACCCACATTAATATCTATTTATGGTACCAAAAACTGGGCTGATTTTGTTATTTTAACAACTTGGTGGTTTCAACGGCTGCTGCTCCAGCTGTGTAAGGTGAACACAAGTGCCCAATTTAGGTCATACAGAAAAAAAGAAGTCAGTCTAACGGCTGCAGTGGACTGAAGGCCAGAAATCATTCAAGCAAGCCAAGCTTGAGAGCAACGAGATCTGTGTTTAAAACTGCAGACAGGAAGTGACAAGGTGGAGAGAGAGAGTGATCTCTACATCCCAAACCAGGGATGTAGAGATCTAACTGAATCTCCTACTCTCTTTTTTTAGCAGAATCATTTAACCATTTCAGGCCCATCAAAATACACATGGCATAACTGTATTGCCAAAGTAATAAGATGAGAAACTCTTTCTCACTCACAAAGCCTGCATTTCTAAAAAAAAAAAAAAAAGTACAGCTGCTTTTTTTAAGTAGGCAGACTTTGATCACTGCTTACTGTATCAGCAGTGCATCCCTTGTTATGTTTTAAAGACAGACTATTGGTGTGCTCTGCTGACACAGATGTCTGTTTGGGTTTGTAGGCACACACACACACACACACACACACACACACACACGCACGCACGCACGGAGAGAGAGAGAGAGAGAGAGAGAGGTCTGCAGTTTCTCATGGCTGTGAGCTGCTGCAGAAAATTTCCCCTCATCTCCTCCTCTCCCCGCCCCCACATCTTGCCTCTATTATTCCCGTGTTTTCGAAGCAACTCCGATGACAGCGAGAAACATAGCTGGCAAGTGAAGGCAGGCTGGAATCGTAGCCATTTCTTCCGGTCGTCCCCCTCGGTTGCTGACCGTTGGTATGGTCTCCTGCTATCCGCACATTCACACACCGTTTGTGCACGGTACCGGTAGCGAAAGGGGGGGGGCGGGTGGTCGACCAGGACTAGCCCCGTGAGACGCTCTCTGCTTTCGGAAGGAGGGAGACAAGCCAGCCTTGGAAAACGCTACACGGTCGCCGTTAGTTAGCGCTGAGTCTAGCTTTGAATGGCGAAGATATGAGATATAACGTGTCTGTGGCGTTTAGAGAATACAGGGAAGACACAGCGAGCTGCGTCGCTTGTAACTAACGTTAACTAATGGTCACTAACATGGATGCTGATGTGCCTCCTCCCCTAGGCCGGCCGGGGGGGTGTTTTTTGACGATTTTCTGGCAGTAACTCGACTCGTTTCTTTCTGGGATTAATAATTTGTTATTTTCTCTTCCTCTTGGAGTCGATTTTTGTTTTGTTTTTGTGGGAGCCTCGCAGCGAGCGCTTGTTTGCAAGGTAACTAACTAATGATAACGTTGGTACCGTTGCCAGCACTGACCAAAGCATCACTGTCAGCTGTATGTTTGTGTGTGCCTCTGTAATTTGTGCCAGCTCCAGCGAAATAATGAAACGTTGTGAACATGGCTGCTTTATAAGTTGTTTATTTTCATGTCTTGTCTTTTAATTTCACTGTTTCTTGCCAGTGAGTCAGGCCTGCCTGGGGATGTAGCTAAGTTAGCCAATTCAAACCTGCCTAGTAATGGATCAGAAATGTTGGTGGATAGCATGAATCACACACCAGGGCAAAGTGATATTGCCAGTAGCACGTGCGTTCTAACCTACTACATTGTACTACTACATTGTAATGTCATGATGATTGCAACATACATTAGAGGTCAGTGTCAAGATGCTGTAAATATCTTCAGCGAATTTTGTCATGTGAAAAGGGAAATAAAATGAACTGTGTGTCTAAACTATGTCATGGTGCAGCAGTATCCACATTTTCTATTTTTCAACTGTTATGACAAGAAGCTATTCATAGAAACTCTATTACATTTGGTTTCACAGTGGATAGAAACTCAGTAGCATGTGTCCAATACCACAAAGTGACTTGTATGACTAAAACCAATAAGCGTCTGTCTCTGCCAGATTGGGTTGCCTAATTTTAGCCTTAAGGCAGTGATTTGTTACCTTGCCGTTAAGATTTGTACTATTCCCAGGTGCCTCAAGCAGAGTGCCAGTGAGTGTGTGTGTACACTGTCTGCATTGCAGTTTAAAGTATTATGCAGACAAGATACGCAAGATGTTTTGTCATTATACTGACTCAGGGCTATTATATTAACTATTTTTGGCAGGAATTAATCTATGGAATTATGTTTGCACCACTGACCTTCTACTCAGTTGACATGGCATTAATTAAAACCACTGTATACAGTATAAACATGAAACGTTTTGGAAAGGAAATGTAACTCCAAGACAGGAGGGTGGGAGATGAAAACAAAAGCCAATATTGGAAAATGTGTGTGTCTGTGTCTCTGTGTGGGTGTGGATGTGGGTGTGGGTGTGTGTATGTCACTGTGTGCGCAGGTGCACCCAATCTAAACCGTCAAACCACAGGAGATCAATGGTGAGTGGGAGGGTAAACCAAACCCTTCAAAGTAGCTAGAAGCCGCACACACAGCGCGCACACACACACACACATACACCAGTAATCATTTAGCCGGGTTCACAAAGTGATGAGTGTTGAGAACCAATGCTGTAACTCTTCTTCCTCTCTTTCTCTGCTATCTTCAGCTCTCTGCTAAACTCTCACCTCCAACTTGCCACCTGGATGCAAGCTGGCACGAGTGGTGAGAAAGTAGGAGCTCTGTAATACCCATGTTATGGACACACCCTACCCAAATTGCAAAGGCCTCAGGTGGCCAATATGATCCCTGTGGTGAAGAGTTACAAACCGGTTACGCTCATGCTCGTGTTTACAGCATCCAAAGATATAAAACAATATATGGTGGCATCTATGGGGATGTCTCTCCCCCATTCTTTCTACTCCTTCTTCTCTAACATTTTCTTACCCCTCCACCTCCACCTCCTACTCCCAACCCCCCCTCCCCTCCGGTGTCCCTCCCCATCTCACAGATGTGAGGGAAGTGTGGGAGGAGCCAGGGGGTGTTTGTGTTCCTCAGAGTCCCAGCTTCCTGCTAAATTGTAGAGAAACTCCACATGTGCTGAAAACACCAGCACAAACAAACAGACCCTAACATGGGGGAATACTCTGGCCCAGTTTGTACATCTTTTCTTGACTTTATTGCTCCTGTGCATTTTTTTTTTAACTTTAATCCTGTGTTTGTTTGAATTTCATCACGCAGTAGCAAACTTTTAGACAGGTTTGGAGAATTGCCTTGGCTTTGTCAGTCATGTAAAATATTTGGTCTAACGTGTGTGTGTGTGTGTGTGTGTGTGTGGCGCAAATTTCTCACAGTTGACTGTTTCATCATTGCACCTGCTTTACACCTGAACTTGGCAGACGAATAGTATCAAACATAGTTTTTTGCAGCTCTATTCAGCAAACCTTGTATCAACGACGCAGACAAACACTCGAGTGAACATCAGCAGGCAGCTTTACTCATTGTGGTCACTGTAGTCCACTGATGGATAATGGATTTCCTGCTTAAGGAGGAATGCTAGAAATGTCAGCAAGGAAGAGAGCAGCGCAGTCATCGTCTCTATTGGCCCATTGTCTAGTTAGGTCAGCTAACCTTGTTAAGACTTTAAGACTTCATTGCTCAGATTTATGAAACGCTAACTGATCTATAAGTGCTAGTTCTTAAGAGTCCAAGGGTGGGCAAGGAAAAGGTTTTTAGCCGTATGCCCTACATGTTTTTAATAAGACTTCACTGAGATAACATATGGACACACCAAGCTTGCCATACAGCACATCACCCATACGAATTGATTCTTGTTTGTTATATGGAAATATAAGTACATTTCTTTGTATAATTGGCATCAGTGGAGCCCTGCTTTTGATCTGTAATCAATTTATAAACAAGCATCCCTTGTCTTTTTGTCTCCTTTTCTCAGATGACAGAGGGGAGGCGATGTCAGGTCCATCTCCTGGACGACAGGAAGCTGGAGCTCCTTGTACAGGTGAGTCTCTCTTCCTCCCACCCTTTCGCTCGTCCTTCTCTTTCTTCCCTTTCTCTTTGTGGACTCTCATTTCCTCAGAGCGAGGGAGAAGTGATGTCTTGTGTCCTAAGAGACTCGATTACTGCTGACCAAGGGAAATTTGGTCAGCAGTAGATGACGTTGCTCTTTCTTGATGCTCACCTGATCTCTCCACACACACACACACACACACATACACAAATACACACAAGGCTGCATGCGACAGACCCTGCCCTGAATTACTCTCCCTGTAGAAGCTTTGCATCCCAATACAGAGTTCAGTCCTAATCATCAGGAACTCTTACTTCCCCTAAACTCATGCTTCGCTGATCATTCTTCATCATCCATCCCTACTGCCTACCCAGAATGCCTCAGAAATGCTGGAATCATCTAACAAAAAACATCAACTGTGTGTACTTTGTGTAATTGACAATGCTCCCTTTTATCTTCTAAACATCTTTGTGTAATTGACAATGCTCCATCCTATCCTCCAAACATCTAGGAAAAACAAAGCATCATGCTACCCCCCCACACACACACACACGCACACACACACACACACTTTCAGCCTACAATCCTCACTGAAGCCTTTTTGCAGTCATGGCCAAAGGCAGCAGCGCCCACAACACACCTGTTTTCCCCTTGTTTGTCATTTAAAGCCCCTACCCTTTTTAGATAGCTGTTTACTACTGTAGATCTGCTCAGGTCTGTTTTCTGTTCTATATCTGTTGAGGTTAAACGCTGTTATGGAAGCTTTTTCTTCATTGATTGTTGATGACATTCACTTCCATCATCTATAAGATCATGGTTTGGCTTTAAAGTCTGAAGCAATTTTATTAGAGGCTCCGTCCCTCTTCCTAACCTCCCTTAGCCCCTTTTGGGTCTGACCATTACCCAATTCCACTGGAAAAGAGAGAAAGACAAAAGAAGGAACAGAAGAAGAAGAGCAAGTGGAGAATAGAAAAATTGACACAGAAACTCAGGAGGTTTAGAGAGAGAGAAAAGTGAGATGAGAGCTCAGGAATGGAGAGACGGGAGATGACACTAAAGGGATGGGAATGGAGGGGAGAGCCGAGGATAGGTCTGCTGACTTTCTGATTTGATTACTCTGCCAGAGCTGATCCTCTCTTTCAAATTGGTACTTCTCTCTGTTCCTCTTCCATTTCTCTTGACTTTCCCCTCTTCATTTTCCATATCTTCCTTTCTCAGCTCCTTCCTTGCCTTTACTTGCACCGGTTCTGTCTCCTTCTAAATCTCCAAAAATACAGCTGCATCAGCTCCATATCTCATCCATTCATCATCTTTTCCGCTCATCCTCTTGGTCATCAAGAAAGGAAATAAACAAAAAGAGAGTTAAAGAGTTGAATAAAAACATTAAAGTAATCTGTTTATGTAAAGAGTTTAACAGATACTTGAATACCTTGTGAATGAGAAAATCTGTTCTATTTACCACATACTATACACAAGGTAACTAATGTTTTTTTTTTAAGTTTGGCAATGGTATTAGCAAGAGAGACGTCTGGAAGACGGGATGTTATTAACAAACCATTGTCATATAAATCAGGATACTGCTCTCTTTTTTTTTTCTCTTCCTCTCACTCTCTCTCAGTAGGCCAGTAAGTTGCTAGTAGGACCACAGAGAATTAGGATGTTATTCTCAGTGTTCCGGTGAACTAAGAAACAGTCAGGACCTCCACTTGTTTGCAAAAAAAAGGATTTCTCGGAGTGATGCTCATAATTCATAAGCATTGCACACAGTCATGTTTCAAATATTACGGCAGAACTCCAGTATTACACACTCCGTTGGGCTATTTCATGTCTTCACTGATCATTTAACAGCAGTGTGGCCAAGTCAGTCCTGCTGCGGTTTTCATTTAAGTTCCTGTAGCATGCCAAGTGCTCCAGCCAGCTAGCCTCTGAAAGGCTGGGTCTCATTTCTGTCACTGACTTGTAACATTGACTAGCTGTTCAATCCCAGAAGTGCCGTTCACCTTTTTCCTCTTCCTCATCCCCTTCCTCCTACCTTTGATAGTGTGTCCTCTGTGGTTTTTTTATGGAGCAACGCCTCATTGGCAGGGAACTATGTGCCATAAGGCCAACACACCTATTGACCAGGCCGTAAAAATAAAAGCAAGCTAACCACCAAATACACCACTGGGTGAAAATATATATGTCATATGGCTATCACTCCCTAAGGCTAGAGTGGTGTAGGTTGAAGAGAATGGGGTATTAAGCTGTGTAACAGTTTTGTTCTTCCATGCCAATGTTTATATGAAGAACTCTACATTGATGTAATAAAGAGACACTTCAGGGTTTCACTGTGACATGGTATGGTGCTACAGCATAAGTCTGTATACAAAGTACTATTTATTAAAACATGTAGGGCATGTGGCTAAACACCTTTTCCTTACCCAACCCTGGAATCTTAAGGACTGGCACTGATAAATCAGTTAGCGTCCCATAAATCTGAGCAATCCTGAAGGCGCCAAGGGCCTGACTAGCTGTTTGCAGAGATTGGGCCGTGACTTGCTGCCAGCCAGGCAAGTGAGCTACTGTTGTGTGTTTGTCACCTGTCTGGGGGTCTCCTCCTCACTTGCACCTCCCTGTAATTGCTATGCTGTTAATTACCTGTGCTGCTGAGGAGGCACAGGCTAAATGTCTATTAGCAGTAATGCTGTCTAAGCTAGCAGAGAGCTTTACAGTCTGATAGATGGCTTCATAGTGTGTGTGTGTGTGTGTGTGTGTGTGTTTGTATGTATGTATGCTGTATGTGTCTGTATATATCTGGAGTGTGTCTCAATTGTGTGTGTTTAGTGTCCCATATCACTTACTATATTACCTGTCATTCATTGTCTGTATCCCTGTTGGTATCTCCCACAACATTATTACACATCCGTTGGGTATCTGCCATCTCACAGATAAGCTGTAGCGTCTGGATGTGGGTATGCGTTAGGAAGCGAGTCGTCACTTGAAGTGGGAACCAAACTCAATTATACTATCCAGTGCAGCCCATTTGATTTTTACAGTCTGCTTGGTATTCATAACAATATTGAGGCAAGAAGCTCAGCTTAACCTTACAGGGGTCCTTCAGTGTTTATTGGGCTCATTTTCTCTCCATATCATCCTTCTAACAGTTTACTGTATGTGTCCATGTGTCCCTGTCCCCCGCTCGTTGTTTGTCATGCTGTGGTGGCATGGATGTCGGTGATTTGATATTGTTGCCAAGGCAGTTGACGGCTGTGTGGTAATGAGAGACCACGACAGCATGTGTCTCAGACTGAACCAAAACATGTATTACTGCTAATACTGTAAACATAGCCTGCTCCAGGCCTTAAATTTCCACATCTAAAACGTTTTTGAGTACTTCAAAGAGATCTAGTGTCGCTCTTGTGAATCGCTGCTCTCCCATTTGGAGAAACAACAGAGCGAATCAGAGCCTTTGTGGACGGGACAACCAGTGTCAGACTGATGCGACTTAAACACAGATAAGGTCAGCACTTAAATCACCACTCGTGTTAACTACACGCAACCATAGTATAAATACAATTTAGAATGTCCATGATCTTCTCTTTGCTGAGATAGGTGAGTTTATCATTCCTACTGTGAATATGCATTTGAAAGATGTTCTGTTAATGATAACCTCAATATTCCATAACACAGCAGTGTGGGAGTCTCCTAGATAATTCACCAATGCTATAGGGTGTAGTAAGGTTAGATCAAATGGACATAGAGACAGAACCAGCTACTACAGTAGCCATGTTTTTTTTTTCTATTTACAGTAACACTTTTATCTGATGCAGAAATCTGATACATGGGAATATAAGTCAGAATCAGCCTGTGTTTGCTCCTCTCTATCTATTCACTCCAGAACCTTTTTCTGTTGCAGGATCACTGTAGGCGTCGTGCTTATATGAGATCTAGGTCATTGGAGTTTTGTGTGTATGTGTGTGTGTGTGTGTGTGTGTGTGTGTGTGTGTGTGTGTGTGTGTGTGTGTGTGTGTGTGTGTGTGCTTGCCGTGTGTATGATGTCACCTCCTTCTCTTTAAATAGCTCTCAGTACCTTCTGTTACTGAAGTTGTAGTTGTGCAGGGGGAGATATATATGTTGAGTATATATGCATAGCACAACACATACCTCCTGTCTGTTGTGAGCGGGCTGCATGCATGTTGTGAATGGGCTCTTGTGTGCAAAATATGTTCATGCAGATTTGTCTATCTGTGTGTGTGTGTGTGTGTGTGTGTTTCCATGTTACTGTATGTGCTGAATCTGTCTTTTCTGCCCTCAGAACCTTTGCATTCAGGCCAGTGTGTGTGTGTGTGTGTGTGTGTGTGTGTGTGGTGTGTGTAATGAAAATGTAGGCAGCGAGGCACACCCATGGTTGACCTCAGGGTGGGGCGGGCTGTTACTCAGGATGTCACAAACCAGCAGCATATGGCAGCAGTCCCCGGCCTCTGCTTGGCTTTAAGATGCTCTGCATGCCCTGAATGTCGTGATGAATAGAGGTGGTCATCACATAGTATAGCTTGAACAGTATTCCACAGTATTAACTAGTTAGAAAGCTCTAATGCTAGCTGCAGCCCTCTCCCTACAATACAGTGGTTGAGCCCAGAGCCATGACTCTGCAGTAGATGTTCGGGTCAGACGGGCGGAAAGGAGGGAGGGAGGGAAGGGCAGGGTACCTGCACTGTCAGCAACATCCACACACTCCATCCATCTTTCTCGCACTCTCTCTCTTATTTATCTCCTCCTCTCTTGCTCTTTCCCCCAGTGTTTGTCAGAATGCTTAGTCATTGCAGTAAATCAATAGCTGATAGAATACATTAACATAAAGCTCTACACATGCATGTGTTCCAATTAAACTACAGTGAAATAAACTGCAACACTCACACACAGGGAAAGTTTGAACTGGTATGTAAAATCATAAAAGAGCAATACTAATATTTCTGTCCCCCTGCAGCCCAAGCTGATGGCTAAGGACTTGCTGGACCTTGTGGCCTCTCACTTCAACCTCAAGGAGAAGGAGTACTTTGGAATTGCATACACAGACGAAACGTAAGTCACATTCAAATACTAATGCCATTAAACTCTACTACTGCACATGGTGTATCAGTAGCCCAGGACTATCTCTTCAGTTGATCTTGTTTGTTGGATTGGATTTGTCAGTGCTTCCCCACAACACCGCAACTACACCCAGGCTATCAACAGTTACACTCATGTTTGGATAGTCAGTTTCTATCAACAGAATTGTTAAAGCAACATGTGGGACATATTAGACTAGTAGCAGACAATCGGCAAAGTCAGTATCAAAGTTCAGGTGCAACCAGTTGTGCTGGTAAACAAAACAAGGCCCTAAAGTGGAGTGTACAGTATCGTCTGTTTCTGTGAACTTCTTGGTGGCTTGTAACTAATGATAATGACATGGTCAGCACAGTTGTAGTCATAGATGACAGAGGTGGAAAGACTGCAGTTGAGAATTCTCTGTCAAGTTTTAGGCATAATGTGTAGTAGCAGGTTTGGTTTCCAGTTACTTCAAAAAAGCCAAACCACATTTACATGTAATTGATTTCAGCTTTGGGTTTATTATTTAAAAATATTTTTGCTTTCAGCATGTTTCCATATGTCTTGTCCAAGACCTATTTGTTACACAAAACAGTATTACTTTAGTTCCAACATTATGCAAAGAAATAATACTTGAATTGTACCCACGTATTTTGAAAAGACAAACGGTATTGTCAAATACATAGAGTTAACATTAGCAAGATGCTGCACCATGAACAGAAACACCGCTATGAAAACTCCAGTTCCCAGTTCATTGTTTGAGTTTTAGATACAGTTTCAGAACTCTTACAGTGAAATGTCGCTGTTGGTTTTGGTCTGTTCTCCTGATAAATTAGCATTACCAGTGCCTTTATATATTATTATATTTATATATTATTATATTTCTTTTTGTAGGTTTATTTAGGTATGAAATGGCTCTTGAATTAAAAAAAATTCACATTTAACTTAAAAAGAAAAGCTAGATATCCAGTTTACGGTTTTCATCTTTTACTGCCAAGTAAAAGGGGATGGCTACCTTCATTCAAGTTAAAATAACATAATTGTGATCATGAATATCACGTTGAACCATAAACTGATATATGATGAAATCCCTAGTTAGAAAGCGTTTGAATGTTATGATGAGGCTACGATAACCTTGCTCTGGGGATAGCAAAGGATCACAGGTCTATGTCGGCCAGAAGGCTTGCTACGAGAACTGTGACTTGAAATGCAAAACTTACATTCAAATTATATGTTCTGTGTTTGGTGACCTAAAAAGACTGAAAAACCACAGCATAGTCCAGCACTAGTCATGCAAACATATACATTTTTTACACACAGGCAAACATTGCCATGGCCTTTGTTTTAGCTCTTTTTTGTTTTATCTCATGCACCCACTGATGCCAAGCAAGACTGACCTCTGCTCCATTGCATTTACATGGCTGTGACACATACTGTAGCCAATGTTAGTGCAGTAAAGCAGTATCAGCTTTGCAGTCGTGTAGTCCCCCAGGGCTAATTCTATGATGTGTATATTTGTTGTGTGTGCCTGAGGACAGCAGACAACTCAGCTCTGTCCGCTCAGTGGTCAAAGAGGCCATTTGTGAGGGAAAGAGTGAGAGAGATTGAGAAACAGAGACAGAAGGAGGGAGAGTTTGAGGGAGATGTTGCTCAGGAGACCATGCAGGGTTACCAGGGTGACAAGCTGTCTCTGCAGTTTTTCCCCCTGTTGGTTGGAGGGAGATAGAGAAAAGGAAGGGGGGGGTAACAGGAAAATAGAAATGTGGAGGCTTAAGGAAAACATGTTCAGTGTGATTAGACAACATTTGTGTCCATCCTTGTTGGATATTCAGACATCCCTGAATAATAATAGCATTGATTGTTTTGTTGTTTTGTCTCAGGGGCCATTTTAGTTGGCTGCAGTTGGACCGCAGGGTATTAGAACACGAGTTCCCCAAGAAGTCTGGTCCCATTGTCCTCTACTTCTGTGTCAGGTAAGTCTTTCTTTATTAAATTATTCACCTAACTTACGCATGCCATGTTCTCTGATTGCAGACGGTGTATGAACGTCTGTGGAAGAGAGAAAGAAAGATGGAGCGAGTGTATGTACTGTATATGTGTTTGTGCATGCACATGCCTTCATATGGTAATAGGAAGAAAATTAACAAGGTTAGTTATGATATGCTCCTATGAAATTGCTTTGACCCTGGTGTTTAACTTCCGCCACAGGGCCTCTCCGCCAATCATGAGCCTCTTAGACCTCATCTGTATGTGCTGCATGTAAATCCCGTCAAATAGCTTTGCAGTGACTGAGACCGCCATACTCCAAATAAGATGGCAGAATCCCATAAAGAGAGGAGCCGTACCATTTTTATCTCTACGTTAGTAGTACTATACATTTTTATGCAGAAGCACTATGACAACTGTTGGAAACTCGTTTGTAAAATGTTCACTTGTCAATGTAATGCTAAACATGGTAGAAAATATTCTGGTACATGATTCAACCTATGATGAGGCATGTGTCCTTGCAGTGTGTTCTTGCTATTGCTGTCTTAGAGTCGTCCCCTCAATTGAAGCCAATTCTTCTGAGCTATTATGAAGGGTTATGAAATAACCCTACAATCCCATACTCCTCTCTTAGCCCTTTGCACTGCTCATACAATGGCCCCACTCATACAGTATATGAAACACTCCTGACTCACACACAGGCACTTGATCATGTGTGTGTATATAACCTGTGACAGAAATGCAAAGGGTGCACATTTGTGTGTGTGTGTGTGTGTGTGTGTGTGTGTGTTTTTCTTTGTTTGTGTGTATGTGGGTGTTTTATCTTCAATAAGCTATTGAATAAACAAGAAAAGGGTGCCGCACCTGGCTTTGTTTTGGGTCCACTGGTGTGCTCTGCCCCCAACATATCTCTATGATCTGATATACACCCTAGGGACTAAGTCTTGGTTAAAGGGTTACTGCCGTTTTTTCAACCTGGACCCTATTTTCCTATGTTTTTGTGTCTCAGTGACTGATGGGAACAACAATCTTTGACATTGGTCCGGTATTAAGCGAGATCGCTGCAGTCGGCAGCGGCGAAACAAGCTACAATGTAAGTTAATAGGGCAATTGTCTAGCTTGTATTTACCTTCACAAAAGTGCTCGTTTTGCCAACGAAAATCGTTGCTGCCTACATCGTGTTATCCTCCTGCTACAGTTTGCACCCAGGAGGCTGAAACAGGGCAAGTTTTAAATGTGCTTTTAGCCTCTTAACATGTTAGAAATGTCATTACAAGGGCCTACCCACGTGAAGTGATTCCTTCTGAGGGAACACAGTGAATCTGACTGCAGTAGATGTGAAAGAAATGCATAAATGTTGTCCTAACTAAATAAATAAGGTAGCAGTGTTTCCTCTATGTTCCGTTTCATTGGAAAGGTGGGGGGAGGGGGGGGAGTTCGGACCTGCCCCCACTGCTAAAATAAATCCTAAAGGAAACATTGAGGTAGTGTCTCCAAACTTACCTCAATTATAACTTGTATCCTGCTAGTTGTTCTACAGCACTTACTTTTAAAAAATAAGCATATGCCTATTTTTTAAAAATATTTTTGTATCTCTTTTCGTTGTTGTAGTTTGTAGACGGTCCCGAAGCACTCGTCTTACCGTCTCAACACCGGAACTAAACAGAGCTGATTTAGAACAACATTTATGCATTTCTTTCACATCTACTGCAGTCAGATTCACTGTGTTCACTCGGAAGGAATCACTTCACATGCGTAGGCACTTGTAATGACATTTCTAACATGTTAAGAGGCTAAAAGCACATTTAAAACTTGCCCTATTTCAGCCTCCTGGGTGCAAACTGTAGCAGGAGGATAACACGGTGTAGGCAGCAACGATTGTTTTCGTTTTTCTCGCTACTGACAGCACTCCAAATTTACAAACAACAGAGCTACGTGTTGAAATCGACCGGAATTCTCCTTTAATACTGGACCAATTTCAAAGATTGTTGTTCCCATCAGTCACTTAGACACAAAAACATAGGAAAACAGGGTCCAGATCAGGTTGAAAAAAACGGTAGTTACCCTTTAACAACATAAATAGTAACGTGACGCACATTGCTGATTCCGCTAAACAATGTCATAGAGAAGTCATTTCCACATAGGCATTTGCGACACAGCTCGTCGGTCTCGACACAATAAGAGGACTGGAAATAGGAAAATCGTATTTTTAGCACATAGACTTATTGTGGACTATTTAGCGAACAATGGTATCATTGTGCAATGTGACAGTGATATAATCAATAGATGTGCAGATAAGTACATTTGGCTGCTGTTACTGCTGTTTTAGCCATCGTCGCTATTTCAGTTAAGTTAGGTTACTATCTATCTTCTCTCTTGGGTCAGCCATAGAACCATATAAAATAACTGTGTGTGTGTGTGTCTGTGATGGTCAGGGTGGGGTCACTGTGTGTATTTACATAGACTAATAGGTGTTTGAGGATATGGTCGTGCTGCTGTGACATTGTGAACTTTGACACCATTTTGATGCTTCATCCCCCTTTTTGTCTCGCAGTTCAGTCCAATCTCTAACCTCAATCTCTCCAAATGTCACACTGACTACACCCCCCTCTCTTACGTGCACACACACATCCCACCCTATTTCTTCGTCACATGTACACACACATACGCAGATTCAGGACTATACTACATTCAGCCCAAATGTCAGGCCTGAATCCATTATCAATTTGAGCATATTGTTTTCATTAGCACTATGTGTGTGTGTGTGTGTGTGTGTGTGTGTGTGTGTGTGTGTGTGTGTGTGTGTGTGTGTGTCTGTGTCTGCGCAGGTGCATGCCCGTCATGTATTTGCATTTTTATGTGGTATTTGTGTGACGTGTGTGTTCCAAATATGCTCGGCAATGCAGATGCCCACCTCCTGCTGATTCAGTGGGTGCCTTTTTGCATGCTTGCTGCTGTGCTGGCAGTGTGTGTATGTCCCATCAACACTGGGGCTTTAATTAAATGTTCACACTGAATATTGACAGGGCTCCTCTCATTCTCTCTTGCAGCTCAATAGGTAATGCGATTTAAGCCCCCCAATATTGATCCTCCCACAATCACTCTCACTCAATATACCTATACACTCATACAAACACACATCGACACATTCATTCACGTGTGTTCATGGGAACATGTGCTTAGGTCACATTATACACACTTGTAGGGAACTAGGGATACATCAAGTCATATACTGGAAGGTGTTTACTAATATGTTACATTTCGGTGTACGTTTCCACCAGAGATGAGCTAACAACGAGTAGCTTCCTAGTGAACCATCATGGCTCCCCTCTGGCTCTGCATGCTATCATGAGCTAAATTTAGACTGCATTATTATGTTAGCTTCTTCCTCACTGCTCTGCCAGAAGTGGGTTACTATGCTTCTCTCTCCAGTGTGTGACAGTGTGTGTGTGTGTGTGTGTGTGTGTGTGTGTGTGTGTGTGTGTGTGTGTGTGTGTAAGTACTGTATGTGCGTGTGGAATCACTACACACTGCTGATGATGCAGAGAGGCAAACAATGTGCGAAGTGCATCATGTGCACATTCAGTGTAGTGTGTGTGTGTGTGTGTGTGTGGGTGTGTGGGTGTGGGTGTGTGCATTCAGATTGTGGAATGTGCTCACACTAACAAACTAATAATGGATCATTGCCAGCCTTCATTGGGAGAGGGGGAATTGGTTTAAGGGGTGAAAGTGAAAGGATGTTGGTATACAGGGTCAGCATTTGGTATGGTGTGCCCCCCTCTGGTCACTTTGGCCATTGCAACATTTCTGTTATATGTTCACATGACATAGCCTCCATGTTTAACTCGTTCTCCTATATTATTTTTGTTTCTGAAGCAAATGAATAATAAACCTCACTGATCTTATTCTTGGACTGATGGTCAACCATTTCCCTTTGCTGTTGCATACTGTATGTATTGAAGCTTTTCCTTCTATGTTTACAGGTTCTACATAGAGAGTATATCCTACCTGAAGGACAATGCCACAATTGAACTGTTTTTCCTTAATGCAAAGTCCATCATCTACAAGGTAAACTCATTATTTAGTTGCCATAATTAGGGCTGGGCAATATGTCGATATTATATTGATATTGTGATATGAGACTAGATATTGTCTTAGATTTTGAATATCGTAAGTGGCTTAAGTGTTGTCTTTTCCTGGTTTTAAAGGCTGCATTACAGTAAAGTGATGTCAATTTCCGGTACCAGACTGTTCTAGCTCTTCTATTATTTTTACCTTTACCCACTTAGTCATTATATCTACATTAAGTTTATTAAGATTAAGATTATTTATCTAAAATCTCATTGTGAAGATATTTTGTTAAAGCATCAATTGTCAACTTGATAATATCGCCACAATATCGACATTGAGGTATTAGGACAAGAATATCGCGATATCTGATTTTCTCCATATAGCCCAGCCCTAGCCCTAATGTATGTTCCTAATACTGTTGGAGGAATGTATTTATCCTGAAATGCTTTAAAAACTATGGACAGTAGGAATACTCTGTAATTTTGTATTTGAAACTTAAGTTTTCTTCTAGACATTTTTTTTGTATTTTTTGCTAGAAGAAGTTGAAGGTGTTCAATGGGTATATTTAAAGAATTCCACTTCATTAGCCCATTTTTGGTCCAAAATGAAGAGGCCAGCTTGGACTTTGGTCCTCCACATGATTTGGTGAAGCAGAACATTTGAACCATTTGCATCAGCTGTTAGCCATCATGTTATGTGCTGCACCACATTCTAGCAACGCAAATCATTCTACACATTTACTGTCATCTGTCAGTGTTGAAGCACATGTATTTCAAGTGCTTAAATAGACACTGACAAGTTGCCCAAAAAGAAATGCAAATAGGCAAATATAGAGTTTGTACATTTAGTGGTAGACTTAAAGCATTCCACTCAGAGAAGGCCATTTGCATGTTTGCTTACAGTGAGGGGAGACTGTCTTAATTCAGTGGTTCACTTTCTCTTATCATATGTCTACCTGCTACCCTGTGCATAGCTTTACTGTAGCCTGGTTAGTGTACTGTACATGCAGTGACACCAATGTCAAGCAGTTATTTGCCATGTCCAGAAGAGGGCATATGTGGCCTGAAGGAAAATAATTGATGCAGAAATGTCCCAGTCAAAGCCCTGTAGAAAGCTGTGATAATTAAAAAGACCCATTACTTTATTAGAGCCAAATCAAGTACATTTAAATACAGTGTCCCATCCATCAATTGACATAGAGCCAGCACTTCTCACCTGTAATGTTCAATGTTTTGAGTGGGTCAAACGGTTGTTGAATGCATATCCAGAATAGTGCATCATTCACAGGTTTCTCGTATGCAGTATACATTAACTAAGAAAGGCACCCATGCATACCCCGCCTTTCTTAGTTAATGTTGTCAATTAGTAAAACAAACCTAAGTGTACATTGGAGGCTTTAGGTTGTCTAGTTTAAGCCTAGTTGTACACATGTCCATTAGGACACTGAGACTTGAATAGCAGTGACTATGTAACCAAGTAGTCAGGAAGAGACTGTCCCACAAACAAAAGGTTTCTGATTCAGTCCCACCAATAGCTCTGTTAAAATGTCCTTGGCAGAGATACCTGATCCCTCTCTGCTCATTTATCACAAATCACCCTGATAAGAACAACAGCTAAACACCAATGATCTCTCTAGCAACTTTGAGTTTGTGAAAAGCGCTATATAAATTCAATTTATTATTATTATTATTATTATTATTATTACCAGCTCTCCTGACGATCCCATTAAGGGAGAGAGGCAAAAATAGAGCAAGAAAATAAATATCACATAGTATTTTTTAGAAAACATTTTTGCACTTACACAGTAGTTAAAATATAGTAGATCAGGCTATACATTGACCTCATTTGTATAAGTAGTGAGACACATTCTACTGTTCTGTGGGATACAGTACAGTAGCACATGCTATGTGACAATGTGTAGCTAGCCACGCTGGGTGGTACACCCAGGGTGGGTTTGTTCTGTCTAGTGTTTCATCATGGCTGTCTGATCTCCCAACCAATTATGTGGTGGATTGTAAAGGGAACATTCCTGGCATAGTTGACCCACTGCTCACTGCCCACTAACCCTTATCCTTCTCCCTCTCAATGCAGACCTAGCATTCCATGTATATGTACCTACATATGGTCGGTGATTACACGCACAAACACCAAAAGAAAAACCAACAACACTAATGATCATGCAGATAAAGACTCCATTCCTTTACCTTTTCCCCGTCCTTAAATCCCCCCTCCATCCTTAAAAAAAAATAATAATACAATAAAAAAAATTGGAAAATGGATTGAGTAGTGAGTATGATTAGTAACCAGAGCATCCATGCCCACCCTCCAACCTTAAGCCCCCTCTCCCAAACCCCCTCAGTTTGCCTCTAATCTCTGAGCTCAATCCACATGAAGAGGTCATGAAATTAGAGAAGGGAGAGAGGAAAAATGGTGGGGAGGGGGGTCATGTGGGGAGATGAAAGGAACTAGCAATCCATCTCGAATAAATGGATAATGATCAGAGGCACGTCCACTTTTACTCTGCACAGTGTGTGTTTTATTTATTTACCTGCTGGCCAGCAGTAAGACAATGTGTCATTCATGGCCCCTGTCCTTCTATTTTTCTTCCAGGAGCTTATTGAAGTGGACAGTGATGTTGTCTTCGAATTGGCTTCCTTTATTCTACAAGTAAGATAAAGCGTGTCTGTTTGTGTGTGTGTGTGTGTGTGTGTGGGTGTGGGTGTGGGTGTGGGTGTGGAGGTCTGTCTGGATATCTGTTTTTCACCATTTGCACATGCAGCCAAACACACTAGTTATTCCAGTTGCTGTTGTTCTGCAATGAAGCAGTTCTGAAACAGTTTGAAGTTTTCTTCCAAAATGTCTCCACCAGCCTTTGATCCTAATTGACCATGACTAAACTCACATTATCTATTTCGGTCTTAATTGACGATGATTAAGATCACATTATCTATTGCAGTCATCAATCTGTTAGTAATCTGAAATGACGCTGGGAGGTTATAAATCCTAAAAACCTAAACTTTCTTTGTTGGTAGCCAAATTCTTGGCTACCAGCTAAATTCTTGGTGCAGTCAGTCAGTGCTAATATAAAACAGAGCAGCGGGGAAACTCTTTTACTTCACAAAATCTCCTCAACGCCAGCCCTTTCTCTCTCCTATCCCTTTCTCAGAGTAGGTCAGTCCATTAACTGTAATGCTGCAAGGTCATATTACACATAGACTGTGTGTGTGTGTGTGTGTGTGTGTGTGTGTGTGTGTGTGTGTGTGTGTGTGTGTGTGTGTGTGTGTGTGTGTGTGTGTGTGTGTGTGTGTGTGTGTGTGTGCCCTCCATGCAGGTGCAGATGCACAGTATCAAGTATCTGGTCTGTAGACCTTCAGAGATTTCACTCCAGATGGAGGTTTAATGTTTCTCTCTGATTTCAGCACGGCAGACCTGACTGCTCTTTCACCAATACAAACAGAACATAAATGCCCATTTTATGGTCACTGCTTGGTGCTCACATATCCAACATATGTAAATCCTTTCTTCTCTCAATAAGTTTTTTTTTTTTATTTCCACAGGAGGCTAAAGGTGATTTCACCAGGTAAGCACATCAGTAACTTGTAATGATTATATGTAGTGGACATGTAAGAAAGAAAAAGGTTGTAGCTTGGAGTGTTCTTTTCCAATTTTTATATCACGTATTCTGTCTCATCACCTAAGTTTCTTCCCTAGTGACAGGGGTGGATGGGTTTATACATGTTGATTTAGAAGAGAGAAGCCCAAACAGAATGATATCAGTGGTCCGTCTTCTCCCCTGTGCATTGAGGTGCATCGCTGAGAACTCTCTTTGATTCTGAGCCCATTGGGAGTGACTTCCTTCCAATTTAAGACAGGGCTCACCATTGGGACATGAAATATTTTCTAATGAAAATGAAATGTTTTACTGACGACTTCAGTTCAGACATATCAGATTAAGTATCAGTCATTAAACTCACATTAGTTAAACTCTATAGCTAAGGAGCTTTCCAGTCATGTACGTTTCATGTGAGCTACGTTCCACATGTGGCTCTTTAGATGTACATCTGTGTGATGTTGGCCTAAATGTGTGTCATCCCTCATCCCCTCATCCCTTTATTGTAGGGATGATAACAGACCACAGCGCTCATCACCCCTGACCTCATTTCCGCCAGTGAAAGGAGTAAATAAACACAATATCCTGCAGAGGGATGGAATGTGACACACTCTGGAGACATTCCTTTCACCCTCCTCCCCCTTTTCTTTATCCCCCTTACTCCCACGCACAAATACCTTTCTTTCTCTAAAAGCTCTATAGACCCTGCCCTCTGCATATCTCTTCAAAATCATACATTGTACCCTTCCTTCATATTAAGTTTCACTATATCTGTCACTGCTGCTCCCCATTATGACGCTAATGTATTGGCTCTGTAGATATCATTATTCTAAAATAAGTGTCAAATTTTGTCAAATTCAAACAATTTGTTCTAAGAACTTCCTTGAATCACGAGCACTTCTCTTGATGGTAGTGGAAACAGCCTTTCAATGACTTCAGTATTTAAAAAAATCTATCAACAGGTGAATCTGCTTGAGAAAGAAGTTGGATTTCGGTTTTCATTTCAAACTACTCAAAGAAAAATCATATTTTAAGACTGAATATATGATTTAGTGACTTGTGAAGATGAACATCTTACAATGCCATGGTGCACATGTTGCATTATTCAAATTGAGCCCTTGCCTGCCCTTTCATCGAGTACAATGCCAAAGTGGTGCACACAACCACGTATACCTAATGAGTAGTTGAATGGATATCAACCAATCCAGGCACACAGCTGTGTTCACACATTGAACAGACGGGCAGGGTGGTTGGGAACTCTTCCAGGGCTTTAGCTCATAGGTTGTAATGTTCCCAGGGCTTTCCCCAATCCTCGGAGGCCTTGGCGGAGGCTGGAGAGAGGCTAGGGGATTAGAGTGGAGTATTAAGACCTCCTGCCACTGGAGGTCTGAAAACTGAATCTGGGGCCAAGTCTCTGTGTGGTTCCCTGTCTCATTTACTCTGTCTTTGTGGTTATCTTTTCCTCCATCCCATATGTATCTCCTTTTATCTTTCTTTCTTTATCTCTCCCTCATGTTTGTGTCTGTGTTTCTGTCCCTTTTTTCTCTCCTGCTTCCAACTGTCAGTGTCTCTGCCGCTGTTCTGAGATAAACAGCGCCCAGTCTCTGAAATAGAGAGCAATTAGGCCATCAGCAATTATTCCTCTCTTTGACTAAACTTAGTTCATTTCCCACCATTTTTTTTTCAACGTTAACATTTCAATTCAGTTCTGGGAAATATTGGGTTTTGCAAATTTGAAGTGTTCCTTTTTCTACAGTTCAGTGGTATCTCCCAGTCAGTTTTTGACTGAAACTGTGGCCTACGACAGAGAATGATTGTTCTTGCAGAAGTAGTGTTGACCATGTCTTGTGGTTTCTCCCTTACAGCAATGATGCAACCAGGTCTGACCTGAAAAAGCTGCCCGCTTTGCCCACCCAGGCCCTAAAGGAGCACCCATCTCTAGCCTACTGGTGAGAGACTAGTCAGTTATCCAGCAAACCACCACAACCTTGCACACGCTCTATTCGTCTTGTTTTGCCCCTTCTAAATATTTGTCCTTCTTTCTCTTTATTGTACTGTCCTACAGTGAAGACCGGGTCGTAGAGCATTACAAGAAGCTCAATGGGCAGTCCAGAGGGCAAGCTATTGTAAAGTAAGTGTGTGTATGTATGCCTGGTTGTGTTCGTTCACTTTATGGAAGGCTGTGTTCTCTGTAACCCTTTTATGTCTTTTTTTCTGCTCCTCACAGTTACATGAGCATTGTAGAGTCTCTCCCCACATATGGAGTACATTACTATGGTGTTAAGGTACAGTTTTACTACTCTGCCTTTACTTTTTTCACACACACACACACACACACACATTTTTGTTGACTCTGGACCTGCAAGCAGGGAGTTTGGGATTTGGAGTTTAAAGCTATTTGTACTCTGTCCTTCTTTATCTGTCCCTCTTTTGCTTTCCATTTCTCTCTCAATCAATCCCATACACATGCACAACCTTTCCTGAGGTATTTCTCCGTTTATGTTTTAGGACAAGCAGGGGATCCCATGGTGGTTGGGTCTGAGCTATAAAGGCATCTTTCAGTACGACCACCAAGACAAAGTCAAACCCAGGAAGGTGAGATGATGTTCCCTCTGATCTCTCTGCACCACAAACTGAACTGTCCTCTGCACAGCCTTGACTCTCTCAGTGAGCTTTAGCATCAATTGGTATCATTTCCAAAATTGCAAAATGTTGTATTAACAAAATATTCTGCTCCTGTAAAGAACGTACGACTTATCTTAGATATCTTTCAATTTGGTACCTAATTTCTTTCAGCGGCCTTTTTAAAGAAGAGCGAGTAGTTACGTAATATAATTAACATGTAACTTTAGAAGGAAATGTTTTCATGGCCACCACTCTCTATTTTTTTCCATTCAGTGATCAGCATATTGTGTTTGGGAAGAGCTCTAACAATGCTGTACAAAAACTACTGTCTGGAGACATGCAGTCTTGGAATGTTTTGCATCCTGTTCTGCTTTTATTTCTGTGAATGGGTTCTCCTCCCAGTCGATGCAACCAGTGGGTTGTCTGTGAAAGCTTTTCTTAACCTTACCTCTGACCTCCAGTCGTCTTTAGGGCCTTGATCTATGGCATTCAGCCTTGTCTTATAGGGTGTTAATGGGGTTAACGGCATCCCTGCATACTGACCGACTACCAAGACCCTCTCACACACATACACTGACACTCTGTTGCTCATAAACGCGCACACACACAGGAATTGGACTGAACTCTGAACCTACCATCCTAATGAATACTTCCTCTCTGCAACAGCTTTCCTGTTTGCCACTAACATTGTGCTCTTTGTGTGTGTGTATGTGTGTGTGTGTGTGTGTGTGTGTGTGTGTGTGTGTGTGTGTGTGTGTGTGTGTGGTGCATTCCAGTCTAAATGACTGTCTCACCACTGAGCACCAACCCTGCCTCATTACCAAGTACTCCAAATGTTGTGGCTGCTTGGATAGTTAAATAACCATGGTGATGGGAAAAATGCAGTCCACTTGATGTCACCTCTAACTCACAGACACAAACGCCAAAACCTGCTGAGAAACCTGTGAAAATGTCACAAACTGTGTGGTTTTTTTTACTATACAATGTATATACATGTTTCTCTGTGATAAGAACAAAGAAGGAGAGGGGTTTTAGATATTTTAGAGAGAGATGGAGGAATGAAAGAGTTAACAGCATTCCCACACATAAGACTTATCAAGCGTTCAGGTGCTATAGCAACAGTCAGTGCGAGTCATTGGTCCGTTAAGCTTCTGTACTGAACCCCTCACTGTCTCCCCCCCTCTCTCCTTCTTTCTCCCTCACCCTCACACACACATATTTAAAGCAGAGAAAATAAAGACTGGGCCTCTTCACTGCACAAGTAAGATTGTAGTCTAAGGAGCTTGACCCAAAAGGGATATGTGAACTGCATGTCTTGCATGCAACATCACGAGACTGACTAAATCCCAATGAACACAGTAAGTTTTTTTTCCACTAATAAGACAGATAAAGGAGGGTGGGCGGTGCTTATTTCCAAAGTTGTTCAGTGTTTCATAGGAAGAGAGACTCATAGAGGTCACTAGGAGCTTTCCATATGTTATGGTAGTAATGAGAGTCATCGCTATTTCAGCAAACCAGAGGAAGAGCAGATTATTTGGTGATTAGTCAGTCAGCTAGTCAGTCCAGCACTACTGTAGTAACCAGTGATTCAGAGTGTAATCACTGCTCAGGTCTTCAGTACTGTGACGCAGAACACTAATTATGAGACATTATGGGCCAATTACCGTCTTTTGTCACTGTAAAAAAGGTTGATGTTTTCAACACTAACCTTTTTTATTTATTAATTAGCGCCTAAGTGACTTCAACTTGTGCTGTAAAAATAGCTGCGTGTGTACTGGAGGCAGTCGTGTTTAATTAGTTACCAGGGGAGATCCCTGTTGTTTCTAAATCCAGACCATCTTCTGTACCCTTTTTATTGGAGTCTTAACATACTTTTCCCTCTCTGCCTACCGCAGGCCACATACAGACACACATACAGTACATGCAGGCAGGGGTTTACAACTGAACCACACACCATACTAGTGCCTCGTTAGTGTGTTCTGACTCATTTAGACAGAGATTATAGGTCTACCTGACTGATTTAAGGCAAACATGTGTCTGTCAACACTGTAAAGAAGCCGCAAGAAGGTTCAATCAAACACAGCAAACTACAGTTTAAATTGATGTAATGTCACAGGCATTTCACTGCATATTGATACCTTTTTCTGCCGTGGATTGAGAATACACACCCACTGATTTTAGTCAGCTTCTGTCTGTGTTTCATTTTAGAGCAAATAGGCACATACAGCCTTTTCTGATTAGTTTTCCAATAAATGTTATCCCTCCAAAACACAACAACCCAAACACAAACAAAAGGAAGTGCCTCCAGAGTGTATCTGCATCTCCATGACAACTGGTAGATATAGTGTAGCATACAGAGGCCCACCAATGGGTGAAACAATAGTCTTTTGAGAGCCTTGGGTCCAGTTCTAGAAAGGAATAATATGCGTATGCTATTTAAACTTTCTATTCTTCCCGTAATCCCCTGGGAGTCCACTACATCGAAGAAAGGCCTTTACACTGTATCAGATCTGACCTTTTCATCTGTAATGGATGTGTGCTCGGGTGCACAGACGTGCGTCTGTGCACCCGAGCACCCAGTTGTTTGTGAATAATGACCAGCCACTTCCTCTGCTTGTGCGTGTTTGTGCCATTGTGTGCGAGTGTTTTACAGTCAAAAGGAAGAGGATTTATAGCATATGCACGCATACGTGCACCAGCTCAGCCCTAATAGAAGCACCCAACGGCTTTGACTGAGTTCCAAAAAAAAGAATCTGTCAGCATGTTTTTATCAGATTTTGACGCTATTCACAGTCTGCCATGAAGACTACAAAGGTTTCATTACAGTAATACAATGGGCTTATGTAACTGGGGCACTTTTTGAAAAAAACAGAGAACCACAACAAAAATGTCTCACTTACACGTTTAGAACTTATCCTGAAACATCAAAGTCTACTTCCAAAATTGCAGCAGCTCTGTCTCACTAATGGAGAGGACAGCTTTAGTGGTCTCGTGCCTGAACACAGTTACAAACACCTATCTTATCTCCACAGCTCTGGCCCATATGTAGCCAACACACACACACACACACACACACACACACACACACGCGCAGTCACTAACTCACTCAATCTACCCTGCCCGCTATATTTAGCACCATGCTACATTAGCACTTCACACTCCATTGAAAATGTACGGTACAGCAACAGTTTTGATAACAGTGGCGGTTTTCTTTTTTTTCATGCTTGTGCACACAGATACAGTACAGAAATACATAAATTAGATCGTTGTTTACATACGTTTTTCATCATATTTCTTCCTCTCCTCCCCTTTCCTCCCTCTCATCCCTATGTCCATTGTTTCCCCAGGCTGTTAAAATTCCTAGGCTGTGACCTGTTCCTCCCTTAGCTCCTTTTCTCCTCTATTCCTCCCTCATCCTGTCCCATAGCTGGGTCTTATACTTTGTTTCTTTTCTCCTGTTTGTCAGTCCTTAGTTTTGCTTTCTTCAATGATGGTTGGTCAGTGTGTTTGTATGTCAGCTCCAGCTGATAGATGCAGGCCCACTTGTGTTCTGAAATAGCCCACACTCTACTCTTCTCTAACAAGAAACAGACTCAGACTTTGTGAATGTGTGTGTGTGCGTGTGTACACAGAGGTCTGACTAAACAAAGGAAGGGCACTTCAATTGCTGGGGCCACAGAAAGCTTCTTTCCCCTTCATCACTCCGTCCCTGATCCCTTGTTACACACACACACACACACACACACACACACACACACACACACACACAGCCCAGAGCAGGAAGCACAGTCCCTGAGGGAGGGAGGAGGGGTCAGGAGGAGGGGATGCATAAACGCCCCCTCCCTCCTAGCAAAGCTACAGGAGAGGAGGAAACTTAACTTTACACACTTTCTCTTCACCAACACACACACATACACACATGCCTACAGATGGTGAACACCCACCAACTCATAACATTCTGTTCCCCTGCCTCTGGGAGGATTTAAGATACACACATGCTGTGGAGTACGTCTTGGGGAAAACTTTCTCGCCCAGCTGGCTTGGGCTCCATTTAAAGTGGATCTGATGGTTCATAAAGGGGACGGAAAAGAGAAAAAAAAAATTCAAGCAGAGGGAAGAAAGCCTCCTCCCTCTCACACTGTCTTTCTTCAGAGTGAGGTCATCCAACGAAGGGATCCACTGTGGACAAGACCGCCTGGTCTGGACCTCATCAGAGACTAGGTCCTTTTCTCTCCCTCCACCTCCTTCTCTGTGTCTAACTCCTCCTCTTCATCAGCTTTTTTTTCTCCTCTCCCTTCGTATCCATTTCATTTTCTCTCAAAACAAATTGGAACATACAAAGAAGAGAGTAGAGGATTTGGCTGAAGGCTGTGTGGATTCATGTGAAGCATGTTTTTGTGTGACCAGCGCTGAAGTGTATGCTTCTCCTAAACCTCAGGTGTTCCAATGGCGTCAGTTGGAGAACCTCTACTTCAGAGAGAAGAAGTTTTCAGTGGAAGTTCATGACCCCAGGAGGTAAATTTATATCACAAATTGAAGCTGAGTAACTGAGTGTTGAACTGCATGATACCAATTCTACTTTAGTAATTGAATGCTATTGCCATTGAATTTTCTGTGGCTCATATTTGGAAGGGATAGAATTTTCCCTCAGTTATGGATACCTTCCAGTAGCTTTTACTGTAAATTACCACTGTGCCATATGTGAATGTGTTACGATTCAAACTACAGGAAAGGAAAGGAGAGATTGGAATCTAATTCAGTAATGGTTGCGGCATTTGTCTTGGCAATTGAGCAAGATATTGGGGATGTCCCGGTGGAGCCTGACATAGATTGATAGGCTGATTATTAACACACTTGTGCAGCCACATGCATGCACAAACACATGAGCTCTTTCACACTTACACACACACACACACACACACACACACACACACACTCAGGATAAACCCTTGATAGTTGACCACAGAAGGATAGATGGCTGCGCGATAGCTGTTTTGCGGAGGAAGTGACCTCTCTTGTGTTTATTTAACATGGCTATATATGTGGAGTGTTATTCTACAGACAGAGGGAGGGAGGGTATGGGATAAAAAGACAGACAGGGTGAAACAGAGAGCAGTGATGTTTTCTTTTAAAGAAGCTGTCATTAGGGTGAGCTGGTCTGTTGCTCAGCTACAGATGTGTGTTTAAATAAGGATGAGTAAACAATGGGGAACATCGTGTGTGGCTTTGCAAAAGAATATCTCTATCAGGTTTGCTCTCTCAAGCTTCCAATTTCTTTTTTTTTCCCCTTGCTTACTGTAACAGCCGCAGTAGTAGTCGTAGTAGTGGTAGTGGTGGTGCAGTTGTCGGGTGGGAGTGTTTTCACTCAAATATGTAGCCATCTTTTGTATTCAGTGTATTTAAGGAGGCCTTGTGTCCGCTCCTACTGTAGGGCGTCGGTGACAAGAAGGACGTTTGGTCACAGTGGCATCGCTGTGCATACGTGGTACGCCTGTCCGGCCCTCATCAAGTCCATCTGGGCCATGGCTATTAGCCAACACCAGTTCTACCTGGACCGCAAGCAGAGCAAGGTCAGTCAGGCCCACCACCTACACACTCACACCACAGACCACAGACAGGATTAGAGATGTACTAGAGATACAGCAAACTCAGCAAGCATGGTCAGCAAGAGTGTTGCAATTAAACTGCTGCATGGTGTGCTTTGACGAACCCTCTTCATTCTTGTCTTTCCAGTCTAAGATCCATGCTGCGCGGAGTTTGAACGAGATCGCTATAGACCTTACGGAAACAGGAACTCTGAAGACCTCCAAACTTGCCAACATGGGAAGCAAGGGCAAAATTATAAGTGGCAGCAGTGGCAGTCTGCTCTCGTCAGGTCAGTACATGGTCAGCACATGACTGTGCTTGCGAGAGAAGGAGAAACGGATTGTGACACAGGGGGAGAGAGAGATTGATTTGTGTGCGTATTAGTCTTTGTGTAGTGGTGAGGGGGAGTCTTGACAACTGAAGCGACAGAAACAGCTGCTTCTGGAAAGAGGCCATTGATTCTGTGCTGACATTTCTCACGCACATACTGTACACACACCCCACCCAGTGTCTTTCTGTATGTATGGAACACCACACCCACTCTCCATGTCACACAGACTCATCCTCCAGAGGCCCCCTGCCCCCTCTAAATTTAGTGGGTGAGGGAATGAAAAGGGCAGCGGGTCAGTGTACAACTTTGCCACTGGCTTTAAAACAATGCTTATCCGTGCTGAACAAGTAATGAGTGTGACAGAAAGATTTGTACACAAACCACATTTAGAGTAGAAAAGAGAATGCCCTTTTAAACCCAGACAGCCATGTAAACTGTGTTGCATGCTAGGAAAGCGTGTGCAGTAATTGGCTGAAAGTCCTGAAACGTGATTAGCCACTGCTGCATTATTCACTTACAAAATGACGTGCGCTACACCAAAGCAGCATCAGTTATGATTGAAGAGGCAAGCATGTGTGTCTGTACATGGCTGTGGGCTCATCTATTTCAAGTACTGTATAGTACCCAATCAATTACTGTTCCCAGGAAAGAAGAACACTATTCTCTTTCAGTAAAAAATGTCCTGCATGCTCTCCTCATTTTCATCACTCCACAGCTCATTTTCCTGATTGGATCGCTTATTACTTTTCCTCCTTTTCTTAGTACAGATACTCTCTCTAGTCTACCCTGTCTGGTCCCTCCCCCTCCCTGTATCATACAGGGTGTCTCTGTCTTATCTGTCTGTGTCTTGCCACTTGTCTCCTTGGTGTTGTGTCAGTATGTTGATTTCATGATCCACTGCTGACTGGAGGCCATCTCTGCCCTGCAACATAAATATGTCACAGGAACTGCGATGCCACATCCATGCACCTCCCCTCTGCACCACGGCTAACACGTGTCTGTCTGACTTGAATGAATGAATGAAGGTTTATTTGGTTACTAAACATAAAACATAATATAAGTACAGCAATTTCATTACAAACAAGGGTGGTAACCGAAAAGGTGAAGGCTGAAGCCATAGCTCATTACGCCTACCCTATTTACAAAACAACATCTACCCATCAGAAGTTAAACATAAACAATATACATGAATAAACATATCTCATATGCATACGCATATACATACATACACATACATATGCATGCACATATACATACAACATACCTATACGATTTTACTTAGGCAACCTTATATTTGAAAAATATTAAAGTTTTAAACTGTTTTTTGAAATAATGAATGGAATTACTCCTCTTAAGATCATTGGTGAGACCATTCCACAAGTCGACCCCTTTTACCGAAATGGTGTTCATTTTAAAGTTTGTTCAGACCATTTGTTTTTTAAACATGTTCTCTCCTCTTAGGTTATATTTCTGTTCCCTTTTTTCAAACAAACATAATATATTTTCAGGCAATATTTTCCTATAGACTTTGAACATAAAGACAGCTGTATTCAGACTGACAAGATCGGAGAATTTTATTGCTTTAAATTTGCAAAATCATGACTTGATCATAGTTTGTCTGATCAATTTAAAAACCCTTCGTGACTCCAAATGAGCCGCTACAGAAATATGGCTGTTCAACATGACTTAACGCACCAAACTGATTGTGTTTGAGCTGTAGGACCTGTTGGATGGTCACTGCTTGCTGTGTGTGTGTGTGTGTGTGTGTGTGTGTGTGTGTGTGTGTGTGTGTGTGTGTGTGTGTGTGTGTGCGTGCGCGTGCGTGCGTGCGTGCGTGCGTGCGTGCGTGCGTGCGTGCGTGCGTGCATGTGTATCTGCAAAACAATAGGTGTAGAAACAATGAACTTAAATATAGTATATCTTGTAACAATAGAGAGCCATTTAATGTTTCTTTCTACCACGACTCCTTCAACGGTGGTTAGTTTTGTATTGTTGCTATGTCTTGCCACTGCAAGAGCAACAGAGAGAAACTGTGTGTGTGTGTGTGTGTGTGTGTGTGTGTGTGGAGGGGGGGGAATATTTTTTTTTAACCAGGCATGTTGCATATAAGACTGGCACCATCGAAGGGCCTTAGAGATTTGTCCTAAACAGCCCCTTCCTTGAAACACTCACTCGCTCGCACAAACACACCAGTAAAACTCAGTTTCCTTATCAAAATGTTCCATTCACTTCCCTGTAAACATCCTGCGAGGATAGCAGGTGCACACGCAATTTCTACCTCCCCTCAGCAATCTGCCTCAAAAGAAGTCCCCAAAACACACATGCTCTGGACTCCGGCAATCACGTTATGTGTTGTCTGTACGCTGCAGGCTCTCAGGAATCGGACAGCTCCCAGACAGCTAAGAAGGACATGCTGGCAGCCTTGAGGGCCAGGCAAGAAGCTCTGGAGGAAACGCTAAAAAAGAGACTCGAGGAACTCAAGAGCATCTGCATCAGGGAGGCGGTATGGGAAAACAGATCTGTCACATGTTTTGAAAACCAGAAAACCTTTTAGCTCTTCCTTTTTAACTTGTCCCCATGTCCATCTTTTGTAGGAGCTGACAGGAAAGCTTCCGAAGGAATATCCTCTGGATCCAGGAGAGGAGCCGCCCACAGTGAGGCGGAAGATCGGTACCGCCTTCAAACTGGACGAGCAGAAAATTCTTCCTAAGGGAGAGGTGAAGCTGCAACTCCCTGTTCTCCACAGTAGCACTTTATCACACTCTACAATCTCCACACTCCCCACACGGGCCAAATAAACACAAGAGGTCATCTAGAGGTGCCAGTGTTTGAAACAAATACATAATACCACAAGTACCTGTATCAGGTTCTGTGCTGCTCTACTGGAATATGTCGAATGCAATGCTAATTAGTTAAGAGTGTTTATCTCCTTTTAACCCAGCTGTAATGTTAATGATACATTTATGAACAGTGTGGGCATTATAAATCAAGACGGGTGTTTAAAAGCTCTTTAAGTTTTAGAGTGTAGATCAAGGGATGTTCAGGATTATCTTCATCTAAAACCAAATACTTAATACTCACATAATGGCCGGCATGATGATTGACATAATGATATGTTAACTCATCAACAGAGAGCACTGAAACGCCACAGTCGAAGACGTCTTGGACCTTGTAAAAATAGTGTTACTGCATCTTTGTCTTTCTGTCTTTTTGTGCCACGGGTAGATTTTCCAGAGCAGCAGAACTTCTAAAAATAGTCTGGCAGCATTCTCGCCACAGGAAGTGGTGATAGTAGGAGTGTGTGCGCGCCTGTATGTGTGCAGGCGTGTTTTGCTGAGGTTGTATGCTTATAAAAGAATCCAGGGACAAAATATCACACAACTGCCTTGCAAGCAGAAAGATGTTTCTTAATTTACACTGAACACCTTAAACACACACACACACACACACACACACACACACACACTAACAGAAGCCGCTCTGGCAGTAGTGTGAAGGGATTGTTAGAGCGAGGGATTCCTCAGAACTGAGGTAGTCCAGTAAGATGTTGACCCAAGTGAATACATCATCGCTGTCAAGTGAAATCATGTGTGTTCTCACATATAGGACATATGATTGCCATAAGCTTATTTCCTTGTCTATGGTCACATTTACAGGTTTCTACTATACTACAACAATATACCACACCATATATTGCAGTATATGTACAGTAAATTGTACAGTAGACACATTTTGCAGTGCAGAAGACATGCAATATGCCATATTCTGATTCTAATACATTTGCAGCATGACAGAGAATGTTTAACTTACTTCACCTAATAGTCACTGCTCCAGAAATCTCAGGAGAAATGTAGAGGAGGGTAGGATGGATTGATGGAGAGGTGTTATTATTGGGGGACAGAGTGTCTCAATAGACTTAGACATCAACAGTGGTGAGAAAATGCGGAGCTGCAGCACAGATAAATGATTTCCGCAGTGTGTTTTCTCTGGCAAGGCTTTGTGTGTGTGTGTCTAACCAAATACGTTGCATGGGAGAGTTACAGTCTGACTACGCGTCTGCAAACTAACCCTTGTTGTTTTTGGATTGTACCGAGTTTTCTGTTGCTAAAACTGTGAGCGAATCCAGTGTCTGCGCTTGTGTTGCTCAGAGTTTGCACTCATGTTTGTGTATGTGTGCTTATCCCAGGAAGAGGAACTGGAGCGTTTGGAGCGGGAGTTTGCTATTCAGTCCCAGATTACAGAGGCAGCCAGGCGTCTTGCCAGTGATCCCCACGTGAGCAGTAAGAAGCTGAAGAAACAGAGGAAGACTTCTTATCTGAACGCACTGAAGAAGCTCCAGGAAATTGAGAACTCTATCAATGAGTACCGGGTCCGCTCTGGCAAGAAGCCTACGCAGAGAGCATCGCTTATCATAGAGGGTACCAATATACTCCTATTTTCTACAGGGAAATTAAATTGTTTTCATATTTTTTTATTTCTATTAGCTGTAGTTGCCACCACACACAGCTTGGATAGTTAAGCTTGACAAGTTCTGCTTTTTTGATACATCAAAAGTTTGTAAACATCAGGCTTTATAGCTTTTTGATTTTGTAATTGTACAATCTCTAACCTCTTGTCCTTGTTTCTCTGTTCTATAGAGGCCAATATTGGTTCTGAAGACAGTTCATTGTCTGACGCACTGGTCTTGGATGATGGTGAGTCTCTGTCCTCTGTCCACATTACTCTGCAAGATTTTAACAATAACTCGCTGATTCTTGTGCTTTTTTTCTCATGATTTAATGAAATATTAAACTATCTCAATTGCTCCAACTTAATACAATGATTCCTCTATTTCAGATGATCCTCAAGTTACAGGTACTCCAACCTTCTCTCCAGTAGCATCACCTCATAAGGGCCTCCCTCCTCGACCACCATCTCACAGTCGGCCCCCTCCACCGCAGTCCCTGGATGGTCTGCGACACCTGCACTACTCACGCCCTGACTACGATAAATCACCAATCAAACCCAAAATGTGGAGTGAATCGTCACTGGATGAGCCCTATGAAAAAGTCAAGAAACGCTCCTCTCATTCCAGGTATGAGGGAGTTTATCTTAACTAGCTTTAGAAAAGAGCTACTGTATATTAATGTGTGTGTGTGTGTGTGTGTGTGTGTGTGTGTGTGTGTGTGTGTGTGTGTGTGTGTGTGTGTGTGTGTGTGTGTGTGTGTGTGTGCTGTCCAGAATTATTGTAATCAAGCGTTAAACAACCACAAGTGCATTTAAGATGTTGTTTAGTCATCTCAAATATAAGCAATCCAGTCAAAATGAACAGTAATGTGTGTGGAACTACAATTTCAGACTTGGGTCACAGCTTGGGACAATAGTCTTAAAATGAATGCCTCAAATGTGGGTTCAGTAGATAGATAGATCATACATAGGTTGCCTACAGGTGAAAGGAGTATATACGTAATAACATTCATGATAAAATTGTGCTTATTTGCCTCTTTGTCAAGTCACAGGCGTTTCCCAAGCTCTGGCAGTGCAGAAGCAGGGGGTAGTAACTCTCTGCAGAGTAGCCCCATCAGGAGCCTCCCTCACTGGAACTCTCAGTCCAGCATGCCGTCAACCCCGGACCTGAGGACCAGGACCCCACACTATGTACATTCCACTAGGTCAGTCTTTATACCTTCAATTTTTTACTGTTTATTTAAGACCTAATCTCCTATAACAGGTTATATGTAACTATAAAAATGGCTAGTAATGGCAAGTCTTTAAAACTCTCATATGTGGGTACCATTTGTGCCCCAACAGGAATGGTGTTACAGGGTTTACTTTCCTCTAGCGTTTCATGTAAAAAATAAATAAATCCACCATTCCATTAATTCTGCAGATGTGTTCCAGCTCAGATACAATATTTAACTTTTTTTTGTGATTCTGCATCTCACAGGTCAGTGGACATCAGTCCCACACGTCTGCACAGCCTCGCTCAGCACTTTAGGAACCGCAGCTCAAGCCTCGAGTCCCAGGGCAAACTGTTGGCGCCCGACCCCGACGCACACCCGCACACCCTGGGCACACTGGGCAGCCCTGACTTTTTCTTGGTCCCAGGACGCAACTCCAATGGCTCTGACCCACTGGACGACTGCTCATCCTGCACCAGCCAAAGCAGCTCAGAGCATTACTACCCCTCTGGGGGCCCTGGCAGCAACCCCAATTACTCTACTCTGGGTGAGGACTCACCCTCCAAAGCCAGGCAGAGGCAGAGGCAAAGGCACAGGTAAGGACGGAGGGAGATGCAGTGAAAGACACAGACCAGGACAACTCATTTTTGGCAATATAAGTTCTTTAGTGAGATTAATATATGCGTTGTCCTTTGTTCTCTCTCCAGGTCGGCAGGTCACCTGGGTTCCTCTAACTCCGGTTCCATGCCAAACCTGGCAGCTAAGAACGGCTCTGGTGGAGGCTCGGGTGGAGGGGGGATGGGAGGGGGACACCACGGAGTCTACCTCCACAGCCAGAGCCAGCCCTCCTCCCAGTACCGCATCAAGGAGTACCCACTTTACGTGGAGGGCAGCCCCAACCCCGTGGTGGTGCGCAGCCTGGAGAGCGATCAGGAGGGCCACTACAGCGTCAAGGCCCAGTTCAAGACCTCCAGCTCCTACACAGCCGGGGGACTGTACAAGGAGGCCTGGGGGGGAGACGAGGGAGGAGAGGGGAGCGGCCGACTCACGCCGTCGCGCTCTCAGATCGTACGGACACCGTCATTGGGGCGAGAGGGTGGTGGAAGCGGAGCAGGGGGGCGAGCAGCAGTGTCTGAAGAGCTGCGGTGCTGGTACCAGAGGTCCTCAGGGAGCCTGAAGGAGAGGAGTCACTCACACTCGGGATCTACCTCCTCTGAGACAGGGTCACAGCAAGGCACTCTGGGACATGGTCGAGGGAGTAGAGTAGGGACACTCGCCAAGGGCTCACCAGGTGGGTGATCTTTATTTATTCATATTAAACACCATCTCAGAATTATCATTTTACGTTTTAGATAGTTAATTGTCAAGTTGAGAAAACACAATGCCCCGTGTGAGGCTCGAACTCACAACCTTCAGATTATGAGACTGACGCGCTGCCTACTGCGCCAACGAGGCTCTGACAGTGTTGATCCATTTGTCCGTGTGACGCTTCTGTCGCGCCGCACTCCACTTTGTTCCTATGGGTGACGTCAACGTCAAGTGACATTAACGCCCCCGCAAACCATCCCGGGAAGGGATCTTTCCGTTTGCGACGCGACTATCCAGTAGATGTAGACGAAAATCTTTGTCAATCTGAAATGAAGACAGATTCAGCAACTGCATGGCCTATTTCTCGCTTAAAATGTTTTCAGAAACACGTTTCGGTGAGCTATTTTTGTAAAATATGAGATTGCATTCCATCCACGCCGCCATGACAGTGGCTAGAAATTCTCGAGCAGCCAGACCCACGTGACACGTTGGTCCAATCAGCTGCCGGTCAGGGGCGTGGAGCATCAACCATGGATGCATGACGTCGCGACACCACGCTTCGGCCGTGTCGCAAAAATGGATCTGTACCGCGACAGCTGCCGTGGGCACTAAAACTAAATTGAGACAGAAGCACCAATGGAGTTTAACTCAACAATTTAACATTTATTTTTTTAACTCTAAATTAATACAAAGTGTATCTAAAAGAAACACATTCTGGACTTGTGGAATGAACCCTCGCAGACTTTGGTCACCTAACATTCGCATCAAAGCCTCTCATCTCAACCTAAGGATTCTCATCCTGTATTGTAGATGGCCCCATTTGTTTCTTACTTGGATGAAAATCAATCAATGCATAATCGGTGTGGAGGGAATTTCTTCACATTGGGCACAGACATCCACTTGGACTCAAGGATGAACTGATTAGATTTTGGAGATCCAAGGTTAAAGGTCAAGGTCACTGTCGTCTCGCATTGCCAGACCTTCCTCCACAGCGGAGGAGCTCTGGTTTATTGGCATTTCTTTAATCACGATCCCAATCATCTTGGGCGGTGCCGCTGCAAAACAGCCTCGGGAAGGAACTTCATGTGTACGTTCAAAAGCATTCCTACGCTAATCATGACAACATGTCACACAAATGTCTTGATAGGATAAAAGGATGAAATTATGACATTTTGTATCTAAAAGGTCAAACGTCAACTTTACTTTGACATCATAATGTTATGCAGAAATGCTTTTCTGGCCATTATTTCACGCAATAACTGAGGAACAGAAGGGGAGAGTGTGACCATGGTCGGTGGTAGGGAACTGAATTGCTGACACTAATCTTGAAACTGTGGTGGCATAGATCTTCTGTGCTGCCGGTTTGAACATTTGTGTGAAGCATCCACGTCTTCACTGCATATATTATATGAGTCTGGACAAACGGATGTGAATTGCAACCGGACTGGTTGATACATACAACCGCAAAGTGGTAATTCTGATTATTCTTGATGTCAGTTTAAGAAATTATAAATGGCATGGTTGATTGATGTATATGTCATGTGCTGGAAGTGAAATTGGATTCATCATAAGTGTGTGTTGAACAAGTCTAGTAGTACAGGGCTTCTTTACTGACATACTTTGTTTTGACAAATAACGGAGATAGGAAAACACAATGCCCCGTGTGAGGCTCGAACTCACGACCTTCAGATTATGAGACTGACGCGCTGCCTACTGCGCCAACGAGGCTTGTGTCCCTAGTGTCATGTGACCTTAGTCAAACATGACCCCTGGGCCAAATGAGCTTAGTGGCTCTGAGGCCACATTCCCCTGAACCCCCCATATGGGAAGCATAGTTGAAATTCCTTTGCCACTCACCTCACTGTAGCCTCTGTTGTGTGTGTGTGTGTGTGTGTGTGTGTGTGTGTGTGTGTATTTGTTTCTTGTGTTCCTCTGTCTCATGCTGCATGTGTTGTATCCCATTTGACTAACTGTCAGTTTCCCCCATAGCTGCATCCCCTCACAGCCAGAGGAGTATGACGCCCTCCAGCGAACACGCAGCCACACCAACACCCACACCCCCCTGTAGCCCACAGCACATCCTCAACTGGCAGAGTGGGTAAGAGACACACACACACACACACACAGCAGCAGCAGCAGCAGCAGACCCGGGGTATCAAGATGTTTGAAGCCGAATATGAATTTATTTAAGACAAACTGCATCTTGGCTGCTTAGCTTCTTTCTCTCCATCTTTATCCAAACCTCAGTCTAACCTCCTCACACCCTTTGACTGTCAGCTGATGTTTCACACTGTGGAACTAATCCTTTCGAATGATTTTATGTGATTTGGTGTTTAACATCTATACTCAAATGATGTCACTCACTCTTGACTTTTCACTCTATTCTGCTGTTTGTGTTATTGATTCCCTCACCGCATCGTCGCTCCTTGTTTCGTCACTCTTTTTTCCTGTCATCTTTTTCGTCATGGAGATTTCTCTTATAACCTAATATTTGTCATTTCTTCCTCGTCTCCCTCTGTCTGCACTAACCCTCCTTTCCTTGTGTGTGTGTCCTCTCTCCTGGTTTAGAGGCACAGCAGACAGCTCTCCTACTGAGGACGTCTGTCAGTCTCCCCCTCAGCCCAGCTCTGATGCATAGAGGTACTGTCTGTGGTCTCGGCCTCTCACTGGTCTAAACCTACAGTGTACTGTTCAGAAAACACAGCAGCAGCCTAACAGAGCGAAAATAACCTTGAAGCAAAAAATATATGTAATGTGACAGCAGTGCCGAATATACTCACAATCAGACTTTTATTTATAGAAATCTACTCCGTGCACAATTCTAAACGTATGAGGCACTCATGCCACATTACTAGTAACTTTAATCATCAAATGTGGGGGGCTAGCAATGGGGAATGTGGACAATTTCATGCTCTTTGACGGTGGTGGTATCTGTGTCATGTACTCCTTCTTTGGCTGTATCTGTATCTCATCTCTGCATGTGCTCTGCTCTGTGATCTGACACCAACACCGACACCTTACAGGATTTACTAATAGAAATACATAACCATGTGCTGTATGTGTTGTAACAGAGAACATTCTTTAACAAACAAACAATCTCAAGAGCAGGTAAACACTTGAAACCATGTAGATGACAGTATCTATTACATGTTTGATAAATGTACCTTTTGAGATAAAACGCTCCTCTCTGAAGTCACTCTCCTCGTGGTCTGTGCCTTCCTCTGCAGGTCTTTCAGTGACAGCTGTTTTCTCAGCAGCCCTCTGTGTTCAGAGCTGGCAGATGTGCAGTGGTACGGACACGATAAGGCCAAACCTGGAACCCTGGTCTGAGACCTTCTTATAGGGCCCAGAAAAGTCCCATTGCCCTCTCCTACTGCCTCTGCCCTGCCCTGACCGGACTGGGGGTACTGGACATGAGCCTCTATCCTCCCTAAATCCTGCCCTCCATCCATCCCACCACCTCTTTATTATGCCCCTCTATCACAGCTCAGCTGGACAGGGACACACTTGCTGCGCTCTGATAAGGGCCGATTTCACAGGACAGACTGAGAAAGTGCCACCTCAGCTGTTGAACTGTTGCTATACAGCCAGCACCACAGAGCCAGTTCTTTACTCACACCTCAGCACACAAGCAAAGGGGGAAAGGAGCGATGGGAAGAGAGAGCACAGAAAAATATCAAACATACAACTCAAACTCAACAGAACCAACATCGGCGATTCCAGGATGTGTTTCATATCTTATCTTTGGTCCCCCGACCTAAACTAACTCCAGTGCACTGCCACCCAATCAGAGGATACCTGCTGGATTTGAGCCACCAGTTTAAAACCCATCCCCAGGCCTAAATGAACTGTGTTGCATTTCATTATTGCTATTAATGGTGTTTGTCTTTTTTGTTTATTTGTCCCAGCATATTTATAAGAAGAGAAAAGACTACACAGACTTTTCAAAAAAAAAATCTGGATTAACAAACATTTAGATGACAAATTCAACTCCTCTCAGTTTAACCCACAACCAAAGACAATTTACTGGATTACCTGGTCACACTGGGCTGGGGTCCCTGCAGAAAAGTCAACTGTATGTGAGTGCATTCACAGTGACAATATCAGGACGGTTTATGGGACTCTATCTGGGATATCGATGAGGACTATAGCAATAACAAACATTGTTCAAGTATATGAACTGGTTTAAATCAACGGAGTGAATTGAAGCAGGTATTTTGCTGTGTTCTCTGCCTTGTGATGCTTGGAGTAAAAAGATCATAAGTACATCATGGGGAGAATTTGCAGTTGTGGTTATTGGGTTTGGCATTAATCTATGCTTATTTTAAGTGACTTCATCAATCATGATAATTTAATGTCTTTGGTCTTTTCAAGATTTCAACGTCCACATGTTTAGTCCACAATTACTGCAACATTTGATCCTGATTCTGCCTTTTCCCATTTTTCATTTTCACCCCTGAAAGTAAAAGATTTCTAGCTGTTGACATCTGTTGGCGTTACTTGTGTTTGATATTGAGTTTTTTTTTTCAGTGATACATCTCTGTAGTGAATCATCTTTTCTGTCACAAGTGTCTCTTCTTCTCCGCTGGTCTTGGCTCTATACCGGATCTCACCACACTGAGTATCTGTCGGTCCCGTTTTAGTGGCATTGTGCTTTCTCATCTTTCTGACCATCTCTTCAGCGTGACAGGAGCATCCTGACGGTGCACAGACAGTCTGAACTCAACGTCGGCTAGAGCGCACACACTGACAGTCACAACACATCATATTATAGGCATGCAATGTTATAGTTTATCAGTGCCAAACATGTTGGTGCTTTACATTTGTACTGTAATTCAGCACTGGAACAGCCACTCATTCAAGCTACAAACAGTTAATCCCCACAGTCTATAACAGACTTCTCGATGATTTGGCACCAAGTATACAGCAGTAGGAATTCTTCAAATGTACTTTGAAAAGCACAACATTAACAGTGTCTATGAGGGCTGGACCTACAATAAGTGTGTTCTCATTTTCCACTCTCAATATTTTAACAATGAGTTATATATCAAAGTGCATAACGGGAAACTAGAAAATCCAGAACCACGGACAAGGTGTCACATGATAGTACTCTTTGAAGCCATAGCCAGAACTAAAACAAACAATTCTTTAACCCTCTCAAATTGGTGAGAATTATTATCTTACACATCCCAATCGATAATCAGATATTCGGAAAAGGGTTAGAAAAGCACACCTGGTTTTGTAAGGAAGTCGAACTCTGCATGTTTTAGCTATATTTCGATCAATTTCCCTCATCTTCTCCGAACCAGAGTTTATGTTAAGAATCATTTTTTTTCATTGTTGCTCAAACTCTGAATGAATCAGATGTTCATTTTACTAAGATTATGACAGATTCTACATCTTAGTGATAGAGAAGTGGATGTGTTTTTGTTGTTGTTCTTATAGCACCATTATGTCTGGATAAATGGTGTATCATGTTGTATGGCATGGGAGGAATGGTACGCATCTCACCCTGTCCCTCATAGTGTTGTGTTTCCTTCATGCACTGACACAAGTTGTTGTAATCTGCCACTTTCTAGACTATTGAAATAAGAAGGTTCAACCCACTCCCTGCATGGTTGGTTCTCCAAGAGTTATCCACCCATGCCTGGTCACACTTGATCGGTCTTTCCCCAGGATTGAAACCAGCACTATCTGGTTACCATCACAGGAATGAATGACTCTAGCTTGCTAAAGACACGATCCCATGCATGCCCTGCAGATCCGCTGAAAAGAAAAAACAAACAAAAAAACAACCCAAAGACATTCAGCATTCGACTTCTGTTCGCTAACATTGGCACGTGTTGCTCAATAGTGTTTCCTCGACCCCAGAAAGTTGTGGTGATCTCTGACCTCTGAGCCCGATGTGACAAAGTGTGACGTCCCTTCCCTCTGTAGCTCCAAACACACCATATTTGCTGTGCTCCATAGAAATGTATAAGGTTTTTGTAATACTCCAAGAAAAATTAACTAACTCTTTTATCAGTCTTTTCCTGTATGTACGGAGGGGCACTGTAAGGTTGTGTGGGGTTTTTAACATTCACGTCATTGTTCTAACAATGTTCCATTTTATACGAACCAGTATTGTTTTTTTTTCTTCTTTTTGTTCTGACATTGTAACAACCCTTTCAGGTGCTACAAAATGACCAGTTACTGCTTTGTCACGTAGGATCTAGACATCTTCATCATTATCAATAGATTCAATTACCAGATGTGCAAAATGAAGCTTATTTTAACAGACAGTTTAATAGTAGAACACTTCCCCTACCAGACAATAGAGCATGTAACTTGATTTTATCAGTTCTGTTCAACTGTAACAATACATTAAAGGTGTTGTAGAAAAAAATGTGGAATTGATTAAAACATATGTAATTCCACAGTTAATTTATTCTTTTTTCTATTAAAAATTTGTATAGTAACTTTACATTTTTCAAAACTGTGTTGTTGGAAATTGATGATGAATTTTCAAGAGGAGAAGCGGTGGGGGTTCTTGAGAGTAAGAAAAATAAATTATTGATGAATGTTCTCAAGATCATGCCTTTGTCTGTTTTGTTTGTTCTCTTTTCCATTTTTAAAAATGAAAAACATCACGTTATTTAGTCACTCACTCCCAAGGTGGCTCATATCAAATCCTCCTGGGCCATTCTGCTGAAAGGTCAGGGTATCAGTCAGACTTATCAAAGGGAATCCCCTCATGTAGTCGCCACTTCCTCTCCTCCGGACACACTCACTCTCTTGTCATCACATCCAGGCCTCAGTCTCTGGCCTCCCAAGAGAAGGAGAGGAAGGATTTCCTGTGGAGTCAAAGGGAAGATACGCTCCACGATATTACTCATCCCCCAACCGCAGACCACGAGATTAAACAGCTGCACAAATGGCAGGCTTTATTTTACACATTTTGTTGCTTTTGATTTGCAGGCCACTATGTCACGTGATTGGCTGCTACCTCTGATCACAGTGAACCATCTCTCTCCCTCTCTCTCTTTGTGTACTCTGTAAATGCAACGTGGACCCATTCAAGTGTACTTGTAGGAGATTCAGACATCTGAACAAATAGATTGTTTGTACAACTGAACATGTACACTCATATCATGAAACACCAGCTACACAGACTACAAACACACGCGCAAACAGTAGTTTTGATACCTCACCACATAGAAAAGTGGTTTCTATCAGAGGAATCAGTTGTCAGGGTCTGTGAGGACATCCAAACTCGTCATCCTGCTTTCTTTTCTCCTTCTGTGTCCATTTACTAATGAATCCCATGTTTCTCTTTGTACTCGGTGTGTTCCCATAGCAGCTCTCCCAACCAGGCAACAGCTGGAAGCTGTTATCCAGACATGCCGTGAGAAACTAGCTCCTCTGTGATTTTTTTTTCACTCTCACAC
Organism: Perca flavescens; assembly: GCF_004354835.1. Classification (NCBI taxonomy): domain Eukaryota; kingdom Metazoa; phylum Chordata; class Actinopteri; order Perciformes; family Percidae; genus Perca; species Perca flavescens. The sequence continues at coordinate 26,171,466 of NC_041338.1, forward strand.
TACAAGTCTGCTTGTGTGTGTGTGTGTGTGTGTGTGTGTGTGTGTGTGTGTGTGTGTGTGTGTGTGTGTGTGTGTGTGTGTGCGTGCTATAGTTTTAGGGCTTAGACTTGATTTTAGGGTTAAAATTAGTTTTTGGGTGAGGTTAGGGTAAAGGTAAAGGTGAATGTGCAAATTAAGAATTGAAGAGATCAATGCAAGCTTACCAAAACAGAACATTTATTTATACTCAATGCTCATTAGATTAAAACAGTGAATTCCTTTAACACCAAGTGTGGTCCGAACATGTGTAGTTAAATCAATGCAGCTTAGTGTGCGGCCATCTTCTTTCCAATATATGTCATTGCCCTGTCCAGCACCTATACGCTTTGGTGTGCAGTCAGCGGACAACTCTTACTGATTTTTATATTTTGCAACTAAAATTCTTACACTAAACAGAGAGCCGATTTGTGGATGAGACTGTGCAACACAACAGAACACTGGCAATGCTGCCCTCTAGTGCTGACCACAGAGCAGCATCTGTGAAAATGGGGAAAATTGGAAAACCGTAATGCATTTTAACAATGTTAGATAATGAGATTGCTCAGCTGTTAAAAACATGCATTTATTTGTTTGATTGCATGTCATTGTTGTGTGTGATTTACACAATTACTTTAAAATGCTCTTTATTTTTTGTAAGTTTTAACTTTGCTGTTGCACTTTGTTTATGGTGAATTTTAGGTTTTTGGGAATCTCAAAGGAGAAGTGATACTGAGGCATCGTGGCATGATATGATTTCACAATATCTAAAGCAATTTCCTCAATCAGGATTGCACAAACTGTTTATACAAACCATACAGACCCTGATCAACAACAGTAACTGAGTTTACGCTGTGCAAGCTGGAGTGTGTCTTTTCAGGTCTTTGAGTTTCACAGACTGAATTCCACCTGTTCCAGTAGAGGCCCGTTGGTTTCATCAGGATCCTGAAGAGCAAAAAAACATTCAGACCTCATTAAATCTCTGACACTCTAAACTGGAATATTTTGCTTTTGAAATTTGATACTCATTTATATACATTTTATTTCACTGGAAATGTACTCAGAGAACAACTTCCCACAAAACATTTTATCATTTGGCATCATCAAAGCAAATCAGCTGACAGAGTTAAACTGTATTCCTGAAGGAAAAAGCATTTTATCGAACTGGAAATGACCAAAGCACCTAAGTTAATGTTAAACCAATGTCTCCATACATCCTACCCTACTATATTTACCTGGGAGAGGCGGCTGTAGGTCTGAATCTGTGGAGGACTGTAGCGACGCAGTCCTCTCAACGACAGGAAAAGTATGTAGACTGATGCCAGAAAACACTGTACAGTAAACGCTATGGAGCTCCCCTTTGCAACATATGAACCAACACGCTAGTGGGAAGAGTGGAGAGAGAGAGAGAGAGAGCGAGGGAGAGAGAGTGAGTAAGGAGGACAGTTCACTCACAGCTCAGAAAGCATTTATTTCTACACATTCAGTAAGTAAGTTGAAACACACTTTATGATGGTTAGAATAGAAATGTGTTGTCCAGGCTTATTGGTGGATGTCTTGAGAAAAACAAACAGTCACACAGTCTCCACGTTATAAATGAATTACAGAATCACCTGTTGGTGTGTGTTGAGTGCGACAGGCTGCGTAGACCTGAGGCTGTCGGCCAGGAGAGCAGAGAAGCCAAACAGTAGACTAAAGAGGTTCAGACCCATCAGAGTGATGATCTGTTCAAGATTAATGCAAAATTAAGCGAGGCAGCAGTTGACGTACGTAAAAAAAAAATTGAATTTGAAATGATCACATTAAGTATTTACCTTTAATTTATTAGCTTTCCTTTGAACCTCCATTGCCAGACACCCAGCAGCCACATACTGTAACAACACAAACAGTTATGACCCAATATTTCTCTCTCTCTCTCTCACTCTCTCTCTCTCAATGGCAGCAGATGTGAACTCACAAATAGGCCTGACCAAACGGGTGTTGTCATGGAGACAGAGCAGTTGTAGCTCACACATGAATGGGTGACTGTGGCTAGTATGCAAGCTAAGGCACTGAGGATCTGCACCACCTGAGGGGAAACACATGGTATGAAGCAGGCAGACAGTTTAATAGCTCAAAAAGCTTAAAAGCTATGTTAACCAATGCTTTGGACGAGCACAAGAAAGTAGCATCTCACCCCAGTGACTAAAAGTCTGGTATTAACCACAGTCCCAAACCAACGATAAATCCTGCCATTGATTAGCTCACTATGATTGGTAACCTGGCTCAGTGGGCGAGTTGACGGTGTCTCCTTAAAAAACACCTGGTACAACCCCTCCTGGAACATGTTCTGCGTCATCTGTTGTAGAAGAAAAACGTAAACTTGTAGGAGTGGGGGAATGAATGCTGGAAAAAAATCAGTCAAACACAAACACACACACACACACATTTGATTCAGATTTCACACTTGATTTAGTGCCAACTTACCTTCCACCAAATGTTGTAAAGCTTTCCCTCATTTATCCACAGGACCTCATATCAACAGAAAATGTCATCTAGCTGAAACATGAAACATTTAAACAGATTGTTTTCTCACTGGAGCTATTATTCCTCAGTGTAGCAGCAGATCCAGGGGGTCAAAGTTCACTTGAGTTGGATGATAATGAATGGTTGAAGTCCACTCTTGAGGAAGTGATACAGGGAGATCATTGGCCGTGACTAAAGGAGCTTATCAGCTTGTAGGCAAACGTTACAGTGAGGAGAACTGGTTTCATTTTAGAGACAGGCCGAGATTATACTTTGTGTCCTAACTCCATGATCCACTCTCATAGATAAACATAACACTCATTACATCCTGCGCCCTTACCCTCAGGTTCATATAGTACATCAATCAAAATACATACTAGTTTATAAAATACATACACTTCCCCAAGTTTACAAATAAATGTAAAATTATAATCAGACCACAGACACACAAATATATGTATATTACAGTTTTTTACAATTGCTTACACACTAAAATTAAAACATTCCCACAATTAGCAAAACCTTACAGTCAAGGAGCAAAACACTAGGCTAGATTTGCACAACTGTAAGCACATTGTCAGCTTCACACTTTTTGCAAAACATTACACACAGTGATTGCAAAACACTAAACACACTTGTATGCATTTGACACAGAAATTTATCATGATGTCATTTCCTTGCAATTTCAAAGCAAAGGCTTTCAAATGAACACACATGAACCAAATGGTTAAACACAGCCACCAGGTATGCAAACACATGACTGCTAAATTGTAGACACACCAATCGGGTTTAAGCACTATATAAAATGCAGCAGGTAAGTTCACCTGCCTTCAACCAAAATGGAAGGAGTCAGAAGAAGAAGAAGAAGAAGAATGAGAGTGAGAGGGAGAATCCACAGAGGAGGAAAAGGAGGTAGAGGAAGAGGAAGAGGCCCAGCCAGAGGTAGAGGCACACTAGTGGACCATGTTGTGAACCACGGATTGATGCTGAGGGAGGCTGGACTAAAAAACTGTAATAGTTATGAGGGTAAGCATAATATGGATAAGATATCATAGAAAAGTATGTAAAAACAAAACAGTATTAGAATTATAATACAATAAACTGAGGTCTAGATGTTTTAATTGAGAGATATGAGTCAAATCAGCCAGCCAGCAGCATACACACCAATCCATGATTTTTACAAAATTAATGGTATCACTGCACCATTCTTGGTTTCAAATTCTTTACACATGCTGACATGGTCTGATGTAAGTGCCCTGTAACTATGAGCTCCACCACAGGCCTGCCAATGCAGTAAGCTGCCTGTGATACACACAGTACCCAACTCCATCACTTCAAATATTGTCCACTTTTACATTAATGTAAATCAACTTTGAATAAGCCATGACCTAGAATTCCAGTACCATTAGTGACTGAAGCTGTTCATAATCATCAGAGTAAACAATGTTTACTTTTGTTTGTGCAATCAGATTCATTCTGGCATAAAAGAAGTTTAACAATAATATGACATCATGGAGACAATCACGTGTGGAGCATGTGATGTTCAGTAAGTTTGGGACATGCATATTATTAAATATCATTTAGTTTTTGAATGTCATTGTTTACCTGAAGAGTCAAGTAAACAAGCTAGTTCGATAAACAAGCCAAGAAAGCACTTCATACCACAACCAAGGTTGGGAAAAGCCACAGAATGCAAAAAGAGGTCACACACCTCAGGACTTTAGCACCAGTGGTTCAGGCACCGAAAGTCCTGGTCCTCATCTTTGTATGAGGAGTTGATAGAACTGAGCGAACCCGGCTGAGCCAAGAAAACAGGTTTTATTGTTAAGTCCAGGTTTGAAATGTGATGTTGACAGATAAGCCCAAAACAATAACTTTACCATTGTCATAAGCCAGAACTGGGATTGTTTATTTGCTGTCTTTGACATAGTGTGATTCTCTGTCAATGCTGTTTTTAACTTTGACTGATCCTGTCTTTACCAACTCAGCCACATGGCAGAATAATGCAAGTTCAAGGCTAGAACTGTATGCAGTAACAGTGTCTCATCCACATAGCAAAAGGAGATAATGATCCTACAGTTTTTTATGACCTATAAAGAGCAAATTGAAAATAGGATGGGACCTATGATTGAGCCTTGAGGAACTCCACAGGTAATGTGAAAGAAAAGAGTTTCCACTACTGACTGTGAATGTTTTGTCTGAGAGATATTATTCAAATAGTTTAAGTGCAGCAGTTTTTTAATACCCCAGGAGTATGACAACAGTGCTGCTTTCACTTTTAAATTTAAAGTGCTCATATTATTTTTTTCATTTTGTAAACCTATAACGTGAACAAAAATATATATAACACAATAAGGGAAGGAAAGCATAATATGAGCAGTTTAAAAATTTTAAAATCTCTTAACAGATGCTAAGATAAGATAAACCTTTATTGATCCTCAGAGGGGAAATTCAATTTTTGCAGCACCACAAGGACAGCAGTACAGATAAATAGAGAAAGTAAAATAAAAAATAAAATGTGTAGAGTTTAATGTTAGCCCCCTGTAACTACGAGCTCCACCACAGGCCTGCTAAATGCTTTGAACTTCCAACCACGAATGCTGTTCACACTCACTTCTTCAATTATTGCCCAAATTTACTTGAATGAGATGAAAATAAATAAATTAAAATTCCAATAGCACTTGTGATTGAAGTTGTGGACATTACAGAAAAAATACTTTTATTTGTGCAATGAAGTTTTGGCATGAAACAAGTGAAACCATATAACCTGAATAACATGACCTCATCACCATCAGCTCAGGACACATATTAAATATTATTTGGTTTGTAAATGTCATTGTTTACCTGCAAATTCCAACACGTCAGTGCAATGAACAAGCCAGGAGGAATGCTATGGAATCTCAGCTAAAAAGCCATAGAGGGCAGCAGAAAGAGGTCAGCACTCTGTGGACCTTGGACAGATGGACACAAATTTAGCAGATCTATAAATACATATGGGGACATGTCAGACCCATTCTGTTTTTCCTGGCAGTGTTTCTGTGTCGTCCTCGTCCTTGTCTACCCAGCCAGTGTACAGGTCAGCCAACCTGCTGAAACGTGGTCCCCAGAGGGCCGGGCTCAGAAAGTCCTGCTCCTCATCCGAGTCTGAGAAGTTCATTGAACTGAATGAACCCACCTCTGAGCCAACACCCTCATAGTCAAACACTAAAAGAGAGTCATAAGGAGGAGCTTCGGGGTCACTGTCTGCAGCATGCAGGTTCTACAGGGGAAACATATTACATACTGAGTTATAGCACTCACAAACATACAATGAATATTGTACTGATACATTTATGTAGATCTTTACACTCTTATATTCTTATATATAAAGATATTTTTGTATCAAATCAACATCACTCACATCCTCAATGAATTTGACAGTCTCGTCATTGGCTTGGAGTTGTAGGCGGTAGCGTGGGCGGCTATGGACAGTAGGAAACACATCAGTGCAGAAGACTTCAGGGCGTTTATCAAGCCGTCTGTGAAGCAGGCTCAGGTCATACTCCTAAAGAAAAAAAAAAAAAAAAGAGGAAACGGACAATCATTTGCGAATATCCCACTGAACAACTCTGACATAAACAGATGGAGTAGCCTCAAGAACATTTGTTTTTTACTTTAGCGTGACTCAGGGTTTAAGTTTCACAGGAGGGGGGTAGTGTGATGTAATGTATACCACAGCACGTCTGCAGTTTGTGTCATGATTTCACCTGATTTACCCTCTCCTTCCTCTGTTTTATCTTTCTCATGTTGCATCACTTATATGGTATCTCCTAATATGGTTACTCCACACCTGGTTGTTGCTCTTCCACCTACCTGTTGCCCTCATTGAGCTTTCCGTACTCTGCTAATCATTGGATCACTCAACACCTTCAGCCAACATTCATTCCTTTATTAGATTGTCTGTGTTGCTTTGCTGATGTAGATGTTCAGCCATTCTTCTGTCTAGTGTGCCTGCCTTAGTTTCCCTGACTATTGGAAAAACTAACAAGACACCTGATAGCACAGATTGCAACAGCTGCATTAAAAACTCCTGCTCATACCCGGTCCTCTTCACCTCCTCCCTCCTCATTGTAGCAGAAGATGTGGTCGCTGGGTACGTCTACAAAAAGAGGGACATCCTTCTTCGATTTCCTGCTCCTTCTCAGCAGCAGCAGCAGCAGCAAGAGCAGTACTATGGTCAACAGAAATAACTGAGCGACTAAAGACAGAACAAATGTCGGACATCGGGTGAATAAAAAAAGACCTGCTACGTACGCAGAAGACCAAAAATTGCTCCAAGAACTGAGGTTGCGAGAGAAGAAATGTGCAGATGTGGGGCAGAACGTGGGATGAAGCAGGTTGAGACAGCCCCTTGACATTGGCACACTTCTACGTCCAGTGTACTGTCTAGGTAGATCATCCCAACATCATAGATACGCAACAGCACATAATAGTCCCCAGGTGACAACTCGCGTTTGGGGGCCAGAGCTGCAACATTGCCTGCAATGGGGAAAAAGATGCAGAATTAACATAGCATTGAGAAGACATTGAGGAGAGCTCGGTTTGAGTTTGGAGTAAATATTTGTTTATGTACGTGTGTTGTGGAGAGTTGGACTTCCTCTAGCACATCACTGTTATACTTTCAAATGATACAGCATGTGATTAAAATGTTGCAACTTTGCAAGAATAGATTAGTAGTTTACATTTAAATGACAACTTCTACATTTTATTCACTGTGTATTTCTACTTTTAATGAGCTCTCTTACTTGTGGAATTGGTACTAATAATCCAGTTGATCTTGTGCTCTCCTTGAAGCTCCACAATAAACAGTCCAGCATGACCAGGTCCGTCTGGGTCCACTATATCCAGCAGGGCAGGAAAAGGGTCACTATTGCACAGGCTGGCTTTCTTCTGCTTGATCACAGGAGGATGGTCATTCACATCTAATAAACTCACAACCAGAGTGCCTGTCCCTGTAGCTGGGACGGTATCTAGAAGAATAAAAAGAAAAAGCTCATTGTTTGGCAAATGGGAAAGATAGGTTGTAACAGTGTTGTCAGGTAAGACCAAAAGTATAAATGTACCATTGTCATAAGCCAGCACTAGAACTGTGTATTTGCTGTCTTTGACATAGTGTGATTCTCTGTCCATGTTGCTTTTAACTTTGACTGATCCCGAGTCTTTATCAATACTCAGCCACCTGGCAGTGTCATTATGTAGTTTATATCTGAAAAAATCAAGAGACACAACCTGTTTAGAATTAAAACAGAATAGAGCACATGACATAAACACATTACATACATACTGTGGGCATGTGTTAACAGTGTGTTATTATTACCTAACACTGTTTCCTGGCTGTGTCTGGGTCCTTCGCCCTGAGGTCGTCCACAGAACTCTCTGTTTCCGCATCTTCTGAGATACTTACATGGATCTCGGCTGGACTGAAAACAGGAGGTTCGTTCTTGTCCACAACTGTTACATTGACGGTGGCTGTCGAGGTTGACACCCATCCAGAAAACGGCACCTCATTCGTCACCACCACCAGCAGAGTGAAGACAGGATTGCTCTCAAAATCCAGCTCCTGCAAAGTGATGGAGAGCAAGAAGGGAAGGATGAAGTACTCTGCATGTTGAGTAAAACAACAAGACTTATTAACAGCCTGAGTGTTTACCAACCTTTGCTGTTTTGAGGATTCCCTCCATTTTACTGGAGCCTGTGGTGATGTTGAAGTCTACCCTCTTGTTGCCTTTGATTATTGAGTATTTGGTGTTGGCGTTTGGAGATCCTAACTCATCCTTGTCAGTGACCTTTAGTCGTATTACTTCCACCCCAACCTCATTCTCAGGGACCGATGTAGATATCTGGGGAAAAGCATTAAACTGTATAAAACGCTATTACAGATTAAACTTATTTCAACATTATTATGAAAGGTTTAGGCATTTTTAACTCACAGATGTGACAGTGAATTGTGGAGCATTATCGTTGCTGTCAGTGACACTAATGATAATAGTGCATGTGGTTGTTAGCCCCTCTCCATCCATGTCAGCAGCTTCGACGATCAACTTGTACTCTGAGTGAGTCTGACACAGGAAAGTGAGTTACAATGGAAATGAGAAAGTTTTGGAAAGAGGAGTATAGTGATTATATTACCTCTCTGTCAAGTCCGCCTGCCATTACACTGATCCTTCCACTCACTGGGTTTATGGCAAACGTGTCCTCTTTGGGCATCTGAGACTTTATCCTATACCTTATCATAGCATTGCTTGTCTGTGGGTCATCTTTATCCACTGCTGTTATCTTTAAAACTGAGTCACCTGTTGAAGACATTAATACAATACTATTAGGACTTGAAATTCCCATTTTAGTAAGTAAGTAAAGTTTTCTGAATCCTTCTCTCACCACTGTTAGCGCTTTCGCTCACTCTGCCATAGAAAGGGTTCTGAGTGAATTTTGGAGCGTTGTCATTCTGGTCAATGACATTGATAATGAGCTCCATGGGCTCCTCAGCCCTAATGGCCTCATTCAGTGCATGGGCCCACAGCTGTAACACACACACACACACACACACACACACACACACACACACAATGTGTATATTATAATAGCAGTAATTGCATAAGGATAAAGACATAAATTATGGAATTAACTGTAAAGGTAAGATTTTTTTGTTTGTTTTTGCTTACACTGTATTTGGCTGTATTCTCCCTGTCCAGTGGCTGGGTCACATACAGCACCCCAGATCGCCGATCAACAGTAAAAACACCCTCAGGGGGCTGATCAGCCCCTGGTCCAGTGATTCTGTAGGTTATCGCCACCTTTTCCTCATTGTTGGACTTTATCTAAAGCACAATAATTCAGATATTTTAGTCAAGGCAGCTTAAGTCACAGCAAATACATTTAGTGAATATGCATTCAAAACAATTACATTAGCTTAATACTACTTTAGTTACCTTCACCATGAATTTGGGATATGGACCCCTGTCATTTTCTGGAAAGTTAATTGCTGGAATAACCCACTCCCTCTTCATCCGTTTCAAACTGCCAGAACGTGTGCAAACTCAACGGTGGGGAGCTGCCCGAGGCCCACGCCAGAGTTTATCTATTTGAATCAGAACTCAAAATGTCAAGTCACATATATAATTGCAATCTAATCAATGAGCAACGTTTAAGATTACCTCTAAATTTACCTCTAGATTTTTGCTTCTTGGTATTTCATTGTTTGAGCAGTTGATTCTGTTATTCAAGCAGCATGGCTGAGATCCTGCTGCAGCCAGAAAGGCCAAACACTGAAAAACAGATCACCAAATATTATAACATGTTTTTTTAAATACCTAAAGCCTACTAATATAATACAGTACCTTTTGGGTGTAGGAAGCTGAAATGTTTCATATTTCAATGATAATAATAATCATATTTTTACTTTGTTTATAGTGCTCAAAAACAGAATTTATCAATACACTAAGAGCTGTTTAGTCAGAGTAAAGATTTTAAACAATACATTAAATATATTCATATTCATAAAAATGAAATATATATATATATATATATATATACATATATATATATATGTATATATATATATATATATACACTTTATATCTAGTGACAAATAATAAACATTAAAGAAATTATATAAAGGTGGGAGGAAGGTGCAGGAATGGTGCAAGTTGTATTGAGCCAAAAAATCTGTTGACTGAAGAAAGAGAATTACTCCAAATTTGAACACTCACCTGCAACTGGCACAGCAAAAAGAGCACCCTCCAAATCCTTCTCTTTCCCGTCATCTCTTTCAGTGTAGAAACCAAGCTCTTTCTTTTTGCTGCTTTGTTCCAATGGCAGCCTGCCAAGTCTGTGGCATTTACCTCAGTGTTCCTGTCAGTGTGATTAATGGATCATCTTGTTCTTTAAGCTGCCTGCGGCTACAGTAATCATGCCGCACTGTGCTCCTACTGATGCTGAGTAGTTTGATTTTATCAGTGAATGGTTGGTGAAAAAACAAAGAAGTTAGAGGTGACCTCAGGCCTTGTCACACATGCAGGTGTGCGTTTATGCAGGCAAGCGTAGTGATGCACCTCCGACAGTAGCAGTGTTTACATAACACTTGAGGATCAGATTGGCTATTGTGACACTCATCACTAAATTTTCCACACAGGTTTGGATGTCAAAACTCTCTACATTTTGCAAAATGTAAGTTGTCTTCTGTTTTTAATGTCACTTTTTAATCCACGTCTCTTTGATTAAAAACACAAGCAACACAACAAAATAATTTAACAATTGTTTATTATGAAGCCTCAGCACCTTTGAGTGGAGTGTCAACTTATATACTTCTAACAACCACACTGAAGACAGTACATTTATACAACATTAAAACTATACTTCACAGCTTACATGTAGGTAAACAGCCAAGTAATCAGAAAAATAACATCACAGATGGATGGTCTAGAGCAGTGCCTGAATAGGTCCAAAAAAAGTACCAGTACCCTAATTCAGCAGTTGCATGACATTCGTATATATCTTGAATATATTTATACATATATTTTGTAGGGGTGACCGCGTATAAGTTGACTATTCAACAATTCAATCTAAGGAGCCCGATTCGACAGCCAATCTTACACTTGAATTGACGCAGTGTCGGAAAATGTGGTTATGGAAAAGGGATCATTCCATTCAGCCTATATGGGGTTGCTGAATCTTATTTTACATAGAATTGCTTGGTTTCTCCCAATAAATCATGACGTATAGCCTATTATGGTACAAATATCAGCCATAGGCCGTATATATGTGGTATCAATGACATCAGCCTATTAATAAGAATTGAAGGTAAGGGTACATGTGGACAAAAATAAGAAGTGCCGGTACTCAGTACTGGCCCATTGCACGCGCTGGTCTAGAGCAAACTGTGCAAGAGAAATAGAAAAAAAATTTTACACAGCGAACAAAAGGAGTGTCTGCATTATTCTGTAGCGTTGTGATTACTGCCAACATTTCCACTTTTGACACGCGACTCAGGTGATGTATATAAAATGTCCACCATGAATACACTGAAGGATCAAAAGCTTTTCTCCACAAAGTCTGTGGGACAGTGGTTCTTTACTTGTACCTGCACTGCATAATACAACACTGAAAACTGCTCGTTCATTTAAAAATATTTTTAAACCCATGTATGCAATAGGTTATAATGATCATCCTTTTTGTCCCAAAATATCCAGAAAATGACAGCCTGGAGGAAATGTGGACTATGACATGAACAGTCTAGCAATATATATATATATATATATATATATAAATAAAAAAACTTCTGTTAGCTGTGTCTGGCCAGGTCAGAGTTCAGATACACCACGGTTACTGTGATATCGTCCCTGTACATCCTAGCTAGGTCCTCTGGCAAAGTGAGCAAAGAGGCCAGCCTCTCCTGGCACAGTTCTCCATACTCCCCAGTGCCCAGAGCATGTCTGATGAGGTGTGTAGCAGCGTTGGTGTCTAAAGCGGGGGAGGCACGGGCCTGGCGTTTCAGCAAGAGTTCATGCATCTGACCCAATTTCATCTGCCTCTCAGATGGAGAAACGGGAGCCTAGGAAAAAGAAAGAACAGTTAGAAAACACTTGTACAGGATAAGTTTACGATACAATAAATGAAAGAAACAAAATTGCGAGGTTTAAGGTGAACGTTGTGTGCTGTGAATCAGCTCCTCACACAAACCTGTAGGTGAATCCCACTCAGGTGCTCTCCGACGAGTCGTACAGCCTCCTCGTTCCCTAGTTCATCCCACAGCCCGTCGGTGCCGAGGATCAGGAAGCGGTCCTGAGGTCTCAGCTTGTGACAGGTTATGTCGGGTGCCACATCCAGATAGGGTGGAGTTAGGTAGTTAGGTGGAGTGTAATGGTACAGGTTGAGAGAGTCCAAGTCGACTCCAGGTTCCAGGCTGGCTAAAATGCTCTGCTGCAACTCATGGCTCCATTTGAATCTTACGTCACCAAACGCACGGAGGGGCATCAGAACCTTGATAGCACGATAAAATCTTAGGATCAGGGACTTCTAAATCCAGCAGTCAACTCATTGAACAGTGCCTGTTAAGCGTAGGGTTGGGTAAGGTTGCTAATATGGCACCGGTGCCTAAACGACGGTCCGGTAGATTCGGATTTCTGTGCCACTGAAATGCCTGCGCTTCTCTCGGATGCTCCGAAACAGACGTTACAGGCAACAGAAGCATCGCTGCACGGGACGCTAGTTAACACTACACTTGACAGCAGGTAACGTTAGCCGTTAGCTAGCAGCTGGATTAAACACGGTTAAAATGCTGACAGCTAAAGTAAAATGTGACTGTATTTCACTGTAGAGGATTCCAACACCAGGACGTAACAGTCTGCAGCTGCCGTTGTTGGAAAAACAACACAGACGGTATGTTTACTTGAAACTGGTAGCCTAAGCCTTGTGGTGCATTCAAAGTTTTTGTAAAATACCCTTTTCCCATCTGGTTGTTGTTTTTGTCGTTTAACAGCAACTTAATGGTGAAATAAGTTATTGTTATTACATCATTGATAAATCATTTAATTTTGACCATATGGCCTTAGCAATAAACAAGATGTTCTTTAATGTCGCCGAATGTCGTTTTGCGCTTCTTTTTTTTTTTTTTTTTTTTACTTTTTTAGTAGTATCGGTTCAGGCACCGGCACCGTTTTAAAAGTATCACTTTAGCACCAGTATCGGAAAAAACCCAAACGATACCCAACCCTAGTTAAGTGATATGCAATGAAGAACTCTCACCCCGAGAAGTCTGTCATCTAAGACCACTGTGTCTCTCTCTGAGGGCGGGTGCTGGGCCTTGATCCGCTCCATCTCAGCCTGGTTCTGTGAGTTGTGGTCTTGGGAAAGGGGCAAAGCGCTCCATGAACCGTCCTCCTCCAGCACCCCCAATACTGCTCGGCAGTCACCGGAATTCGCCACGTGGATCCTGTCTGTGCCAACATGAGCGACACAGGCAGTGCTACCAGCAAACGCAACCTGGAGAGATGATGGTGCAAGTGTATCAACACTGTGTGTGACTGTGAATTCACAGAAGCAGCAGAGAAAGGTTTGTGTTGGTACCTGGATGGCTGTGCTTTTCATCAGATCATTGGAAAAGGAGACTTGAGCCTCCAAGGAGATGTCAGCGTCAAGCCGTTTAAAAGAACAGTCCAGAGCATCCAGAGGACTAGAAAAGGAGGTGGAGGAAATCACAGAGAGATACAGGAAAAAGCAGTGCTGATCATATATTATGTCTAGACATACATCTACAGATAAAATGTGGATATAGTGTTAGAATCATTCAAATATCAAGAGACCACAAGCTACATTAACTGTTCATATTTACTAACATGGTGTATAAAATAGACCAACAACTTTTGGCACTAACAGACAGCAACACACACACACACACTTTACTTTGTCAACAAAAATCCTGATAGTAAAAATATATAGACTACATAAAAGAATATACATGACAGGTATGCAGATCTTACGCGTTTAACCCTAAAGAAAAACAGGAAAAATCCCAAAACGCCAGTTGAAGTTAAAATGCACATTTATGTAATTATGATTACATAAAACAGCAAGTGTTTCTTGTTATTGTTATATTAGCTAATGCACAACAATAGTAAAATGGCAAATGAAGGGAAATAAAAACAGGCAAAGGGATTAATTTCTTAGAAACAACAGGATTTGACACACACAACCCAAAGAATCACCCCCATTTAAGTTTGCCAGAAATACATGTCTTTGTATTTACCTCATGCCTTCACCGTGTTCCTCACTGTCCAGTAATTCTTGCCAGAAGACTCTCAGGTGGTCAATGTAGAGGGAAGCAGATTCACGATAGTTAAAGTCTGTATGGTGTTTGTACCACTGCAAGATGGGAGGAACAGCTCTGCCATGCTCAATGCATTTCTCAAGCTCTTCCAGGATCTGCTTTGACATCATTGCAACTGCAGTGTAGTACAGCAGACGCTCACTGACAGCCTGGGCACATGCCCAGCCCCCATGGCCATCAAATACTCCAAAGAGCATGCCCTTTGACTGAAACCGATAGATAAAAAAAAAAATCCTTTAATTTTACAAGAAGGGATATGGACTGAATTACAGACAGAGGGAGAAAATGCATACCTGTAAGCAGGAGGCAGCACTACGACGATCCTCATTAGGTGTGTTAGCAGCCAACTGGTTGCTCTCAAACTTTTTCACAGCACTGAGTCCCCTGCCATCAAACTCTGGCACACTCACCGTCTGAGACACAGATGCACATACACACCGATGGACAGGGTTACTCCTAACTGCAAATGTACTATATTGAATACTTAAATAATATTTAACTTACTTGAATAAAAAACAACCTTTTAATCCTACTCGGCCTCAGAAATATAATGTCTACTTTGTTTTCATATCCTACATGGGTTTTTTGCCAGTTTCCCAAACACCTATGGCATTCATTACCTGCTCATTAGATCGCAGAATACTGTTGATTTGGACCCGGCTGAGCTGGAAGTCAAGGTCCTGTTGAGTTGAGAGGTTCCGCCCACTTTGAGACCAACTTCCGGACTCCTCACCAGTGAAGCTCAACCCTGATCTGGAGGTAACGTTACCCCAGGATGAGAAGTGACATTGGTATGCTGCTCGAGGCTGAGATGAGGGAAATCCTACGAAGTGGGTGTACTGAATGAACAAAAAAATTGTGAGGACAACATATGATATACCGTAAATAAAACTGAATATAAAAATCTGATAATTAAGTAAGAAGTCAAACAGTGTACAAACCTGGAATGGGGCAGTACAATAAAGTGTCGAAGTGTAGCTTGAAGCTCTTTGAAGGATGCTGGCGCACACACGTCCAGACATCTCTAATAATGCAACGCTGTTGGTAGGGTGTAGTGCAACGTATTCACCCCGATGTCTAGAGGGTAAAGGGAAATAAACTAGGTTATGTTGATGCCGTTTCCCTCGTGTAAAAAAACGTAACCCCCACCCCTCCGTAGTTAGGGTTTGGTTCAGGTTTAGGTAAGGGGGGGGAACAGATCTCAACAGGGAAACAAACACCGTCACGGCACTTGACAATCAAGGAGCTAACGTTAACGCAAGCTAATGTTAGATGTCATGTGGCACAAAATGAACATCATACTCAAGGTGCTAACGTTATAACTTTAACGTTAAGCCAATACCGAGCAGCATGACGTTAACGTTACCTCTTGTTATGTCATTTCTGTGGCGTTAATATGTGCAAGCTAGCTAGCTAGGTAACATTACGTTAAGTCAACAACTATTTGCACAGTCTATAGCTAGGTAGTTAACATAAAATCTAAATTTAGCTTGCTAGCTGGCTTGGCTCACGTCAACATATTAGCGACAATAAGTGTTATACCAAAACCGTTACATCAACTAAACGGACACAGATTGATTTGGTACGTTAAGTACGCAGAATAAATAACGTTACTTGATTGATTAAATACGTACAAACTTGGTAAAATTACGAAAGAATCGATGTCTTCTTCTGCTGCTATTTGGCAGCCTACACGCAAGCAAGTTGCGGCACTGCCTCTCGCAGGGTAGATGCTTTTTTTTTTTTTTTTTTAACTTTATTTCAAAAAGATAGTTTACAAATATTCAGTTTTCGCAATACGTAAACAAGTAAGGTACACAAATATATACAAATACTATAATATGAAAGTAAAAAAGAAAGTAATAGACTAAACAGAGGGAAATAAAAGATACAAAAGAGACAGACTTTAAGAAATCATTAATAATATAGACAGCAGGAGTACTTAAACAAAGAAATTTGAGTAGACATCAGATATTAAAATAGCTTTCTTATTGGATACCAACTTAAGAGACTCAAAGTACATGTCAAATTCAACCTGGAATAGTTTGAAGCACGGTGTTGATCTGGAAATGTTTGCCTTATGGATATGGAACTAATAAAATAAAGAGATTTACAAAATTACATAACTTTCTATCTTCACATTAAAAATAGGTAATAATATGTCTCCCTTCAAGTGTGATTGTATGTTTTGTTTTAGATACCATATAATCTTCAACGTAGGGTAGATGCTAGATCGCACCCATAGACTAATAAGATCGCACCTCGAAACCGAAACACGTGTCGACGTCAACACGGACATACTCGACATACTGCGTATGCGTCAACAGTGTGTTACTATGGTAACGTGATGTGCCGACGCTCTGTCACCAACGGCAAACGCTTAGCTAACATTTTGATAATTGACTAATGTTAATATGTTGTCTTGTCACCTTAACTTACCCTAACCTTTGTTTAATGAGAAGTGGGGATTAGCTAAATCAACGTTAATACTCCTCAAGCAAAAGTTTGGACATTAGCTTGAAGAAAAATCGAGCTTTGAAAAGCGACTGGCAGCTAGCTTGAACATTAGCTACATTTTTGTTCGCTACCGTTAGCTAGCGAGTTCTGAAAATAGCACAACATATAATGCTAAATGCTGGTTGGATAAGAGATGGTATTCCTCTAATATTAAGTTAGCCATACTATTACTTTGGTGACATTTAACCGATGTTAATGGTTTTTAAACCAGTGAGGTATTAAAAGAGTGACATGGATAATACAGTGGTTTACAGCAGCAGCCGTAAAGTGAATAGTAAGTGATGTTGATGCCAACTCCAGATGTGCACATTTTGTATTTGTATATGGACGTAGCTTAACATTATACATTTACAGATGTATGACTGTCTGGTTAACGTGGCCTTGCTTTTTCATCGTTCTGCTTTCAGCCACAAGGACAGATCTTAGTTTGCTGCTTGAGTGTCTGAAGTTTCAGATGAAATGTCCCGATTTGCAGAAACAAGCTCTTCTCGCCATTCACTCAATCTGTGAAAAGAGAGGTACAGTAATAGTGCTAACCCTAAACATCAATGACAAAAACATGGCCTTGCCTCTAACCATCTCCTACATACACCTACAGCACCATAAGTCAGATTTGTTGTTTGACACGTTTTCTGATGAATACATAATAATAAACTAAGTCAGTAATGCATATATTTACTTATTCAGCATTACACCCCGATGTATCTTTTTTCTGTCTGTTTCACTTTAAACTTTAATTATTTCAGAGGATAATGTGGACCTCCTGAGAGAAATGGGAGGTGTGGTATTTGTGTATAACCTCTCCAAATCCAGTATTGTTCGTTCAGATGTAAAGGAGACAGCACTATTTACGCTTGGCACATTAGCAGAGGCCAATGGTAGGTATGTGTGTGTGTGTGTGTGTGTGTGTGTGTGTGTGTGTGTGTGAGAGAGAGAGTGTGATTGTTGCTGAATCACAATTCAGGGCCGCATTTTGTGAAGGATGCAGTCCCAAAAGTTGTGTCCTTTGCAGCAGTTGAAGCCTAGTATTTCTTCCCCCAAAGAGACAACTCAACCATACAGGGATCAACACTATGCATTTAGGTGGTCCTTGTCATCTTGTAAATTTGAAAATTTGCAAGTTTACAGGCAGGAAGTTGCCCTTAAACAGCTAAGTGGTAAATATAGGTGGTGAAGGTGGGCACCAAAACAAATAATAGGTAACTGGCAAAAACTGTAGTATGTTAATGTTAATCTTTTCCATTTTTCTGTAGATTGTGGGATTCTAAAAGCTGCAAAGGACACACAGGATAGTTTTGTCACACTGTCCTTACATACAGTTTTAAAAATGTGGACACCAGAGACTGTGGTCCTGAATTGAGATACAGCATATGTGTAATTTTAAGTATACAACAAGCCTGTGCCATACTGTGCATAATATCAATTGTTTCACAATTTGTGTTTATGTATTTGTGTTATGTAGTATTTTCAAGTGCAAGTCATTTGAGAGTAAATGACAATTTTACTTTTGATAATATACTATGTATCTTTCCTTCTGGTAGTGTATTGCAAGAATTCTCTGTGCAGAAAGGAGACATTTGCAGACCTTGCTGGTTTTTTGATGAAAGAAGACATCCCGCTAACACAGAAGAGAGTGTCTGTCTATTTGCTGTCTGTGTTGGTAGCCAACAACAGTAAGATCAAGCTCCTCAACTGATAAAATGAGTTAAAGCCACAGGATTGGTTGTCCCATATATGTGCAAGTTTTTCCGTCACAACATACATTTTCTTTGCTTTGATTTAGTTTTAAGCTCATGAAAGACATGTAATGCGCGTTAAACAAAATACAGTACTTTTTATAGCCCTCATGTCTCTGTGTGCAATTGCAGAATCAGGACAGACTCTAGGCCAAACCACTGGCTGCTTGGATATTCTATTGCAGCTTTTCAGGTATCTTGCAGTTCTAAACAGCAGACATCAGTTATACAAAGTATGCCAGAAAATTCATATAAGCATACATATACGTTTAATAGTATACATTTTTGCAGGACCACTTCCCCTGTCTCCACAGAGGCTACTTTGAGAGCAGCTAATGCTACTCAAACCTACCAACTTTGGGCCTCTGTGTCTAGTGCTCTCTGTGGATGTGTCAACAACCCTCAGAATGGTAATGTCATCTGTGTATTTGTGCCTTGTACTGAGCAGTTAGTATGTAAGACATTGATGTTATGCTATCCAGGCAACTACTTTCAAGTCAAATCATAGAGTACCACATAAGTTTATATTTGAAGTAAGAGCAACAACTGTTTTTGCTTTTCTCTTCCAGAGGATGGTCAGCGTATTTGTGTAGCAGCCTTTCCCATAATAAAAGTCTGGCTTCAGCAGATTGCTTTGCCATGCACTGAGATTTTCCAACCCATATGTTCCTTCATAGCAATGACAGTTGCAAACAACTGTAAGTAAAAGGGGCCGAATGTCTTGAGCTAAACCTGTGATATCTTGTGTTTATGTAAAACATCTAAATTGAAACAAAAACTGTAATTCTTAAATCACATCTTTGGTTTTGCAGCCTGTGTTCAGGAGAGTTTTTCTGCTTCGGGGGGTCTGGATACTCTCACCCTTGCACTGGTTCGTCTAGCTTCTGCGGCAGATACAAGCTTGTTGTCTTGCCAGCTTTCCGTCACTATATCCAAGACCCTGTCAGCTTGCATCACAGATAACTGTGCGTATCACTCTCTCACACACATACACACACACACACACACACACACACACACACACACACACACACACACACACACACACACACATATACACACACACACACACACATATATATATATATATATATATATATATACATACATACACCTTAACAGTTCACTTAAACAACCAAAGTGTCTCCTTCTTCATTCACAATCTATTCTTTGTAGCTTCCCTGGCTTCAGGTCTGGCTCAGTATGGTGTGGTTTCCCACCTCTTCTTCCTGCTGACTAGTCCACACCTACACCCTGAGGACAGGCTCTCTGTTTTACTCACCCTGGGCCACTGCACTGAATCCTCTGGTAAGACTGCACAGTAGTGTGCTGTTTGTGCCAACATTTTTCTGGTAGTGTTGGAGTGTGTTTCCACTTTATTTTTACACACTTTCCACTTCAGAGAATTTCAACCACTGCGGTGGTCTTTTGTTTCTTCCTGTCTGTAGAGGAGCACCAGTCCCAGTTGGTGCAGTGTGGAGGCCTGCCCCTTATCATAACCCTACTCACAGAGGATACAAATGAGGAGGTTAGGAAAGCTGCTACATTCATATTGCAGACCTGCAAACAGGCCAGTAAGTCATCATCGTTGGTTTAAAGTCACTCTGTGACATTGTTATTTAGCACTATTACTCAGGAAGTAATACAGATGCTTAATTTGCACCATTGCCACAACAATGTCTTTCTTTCTCCCTATATTTACTTGTTTAATGGGAAAGTGTGCATTTTACTTTTGAAACATTAAATATAAACAAGTTTTCTTTCTCTTGCATATTAAAGTGACTGACAGTTAGTGGAAAGCATTATATGGCTCAGTGTAGCACAGTGATCTCGAGGCAATAAAGATCAGGGTTAATAATTTTCTTCCCTAACCTTTTTTGTTGTTGCATTTCCTTCACTTTTTGCATTCCTTTCACATAACTGCAATTAGAAGAGTATTTAAATGAGTTAGTTAGATAGCTTTCTTGATACCTTTCTGAGAGTGAAAGTGAGATCTAATAATAAATAAATAGAATAAGTGATTGGAATAATACGTGGGGTGAATGTAGAATATGGAACTATCATAATGACTTGTTTTTCCTTGTCTGTAAAGCCATGTCCTTGGGAGTGCCTGAACTGACAGCGAGACAGGGGGAGGGTGAAAATGTGACCCCCCTTACAAACATGGGCGGCTTCAGGAGCTCAGCCAGAGAGGTGCTGCGCAGGATTGAACTGCTAGAGAAGAGACAAGCAAAGGTCAGATATACATTCCCACACATGGCGACAATGTAGTCCGCATGTAGCGTGTTGACTCATGATGTGTGCTTGTGTCCATTTTTAGGAGGCTAAGGATGAGCAGGAAGACACAGAACCATTAACTTTAACCGAAGGGCTAGGCCAACTGCCTTTGCCTCCAGCTTTACTGCAGCCTCTGCAGCTAAAGGAGAGGATTAAAACCATTCCCACAGCATATAGACAGAACAGTACTCTTGAACATGTCGAAGCAGGGGGTGACAACTACATTCAAACTTTCAGAAACGTGATCAAGAATAGGAGTGACCGAGAACTGAAGCACATGAGCTCCAGTTTAAGTATGAAGGAAGAGAAGGCTAAAACCAGTGAAGGGGATGTGTGGTGTTCCATGTGCAAGGGTACTGGAGCCCTAAAGTCTTCCTCTCTGCGGCCAGTAGAGGGAGGCAGAGAGCCTCATACAGCAGACAGGTCAGTAGAGTTCCTCAGTGTTGATTACTTCTTAATGAGATAAGCTCAAATGAAATGATAGTTTTCAACATTACTTTTTCTTCTGTTTTTGTTTAGTCAGTTGTTTAAGCCCCCAGCACCAGTGAGGCACAGTGTACCAAAAGAAATTAAATGTACTGATGTGGAAGGTAAGAGTCACGGCTTCGTGCCACTTGAACGTTTTTGCTTACATTTTTGTTTTCACTAGATGTGCAGTTTCAGGCATGTTTTTTCAAGTATATATTTTTATGTTAAGAGTTACAGCACCATGAGATGAGTCAGGTGGGGAACATCTCAGTGGAGGAACACTCACTCTCTAGTATACGGTGTGCAGGTAGGAGAACAAGATGCTGGCCCTCAGTGAAATGCTTACCATCTTGTATTATCAAATGGTTATTGAGAGTTCAAGCAAGTGTAGTGTATGTGTCAGCCTTTACTATACTGTATTTTCTGTGTTAGTGTAATATGTTTTTTTAAGCACTCTTGTCCAAGATTATTTTGGACACTTGGGACTGTGTAATAAGGCTACACAAGTAATCACCATTGTATTTATATTTCTAAACTTTAAGGGATCATTCAGTTAAATTATTGTGAAGCCAACACTGGATTTTCACCACTGAATTCCTTGCATTCCTGTTCTTTCTCTCCTTTAGGTTGTGTGCTGCCTTTTGAGGAGGTGACAAGTCGCACTTTTGCATCTCTCCAAAGCTCTTGCCACTACAGCTGTGACATGCACAAGGTTCTCCAGGAGGCCACAGAGCAGTTCAGGACTCGTCACTTCAACCTTCTGTTCAGGAGAGAGTACCAAGACGACAGCGTGGAGCAGACAGAACCAGACCCTGAGAGAGTTTCAGCTGCAGAGCCACAGAGAAGCCGGGAGAACTGGAGAGGTCAGCAAAATTCAGCATTTGCATTTGCACAGGAAATCCATCTTATGAAAAGGAGTAGTTCCAGTCAAAAAAAATGCATTGCTCGTGGACACATTTTTGGGATAATAAAGTTTACCTTGACCTTGACCTTGACATGGTGGTGCAACATTAAGCACTTTGTATTCACTTTAAATATAGGAATTGACAGAAGTGTTCCTCACAGTTAAAGCTCATTGCTATCTTCCATATGATTACCCCACAGTAATTCCCTGTTGATGCTCACAATGATAAAATAATAATAAAATGTTAAATGTGTGTGTAGTGTGAAGGCACTACAAGTTACATTTCATTGTGTGAGTGTGTGAAAAGTGCATGTTTTACTTTTGTTTTGGCAGTTTTTAGAGCTCTGAGAGCTCAAGTTCTACATTTTTTTACCCTGTTCCCTATAACCTGGTAATATGGGCTCAATATTCCTGCATTTAGCAGGAAAAGATAGTATACATATATTAAAACCTGGGCATGTGGCTACATTTCAGACTTTGCCCCTAACATATGCTATGTAATAGGTGCACTGAATTATGGGTATTGTACTCATGCTTTCATTGCTTGACAGCTATAAAAGGCTATTTGTAAAATATATAGACTAGTAACATCTCTGAACTATATCATAGTGCATATACCTCAGTCAAGATAAATGTTTAAACGTTACAGATGAATACATTAGATCCTGTCTGGAGTTGATTAAATATGAACCTTTCAGACAGTAAACATGCCTCATGCATGAGGCTGTTGTTCCAAACTGTTTTTATGATACAAGACATATATACTTTCCTTGTCCATTACTTCATAATTGTTCCTCAGTTTGAAACAGACGGTATTGTCTTGAACTACTGCTATAAAATGTCTCATTTCTATTCCCCTGTAAAAGAGGTCTGCCTGACTCCCATACGTAAAGGAGCAGGGAAAGGCAAGCCCTCCCTGCCAGAACACCAGTGGAAGAAGCACAATGGTAAGAACTATGCAGCAAGTGGATCTATCTAGCTCTTTAACACATCCATGTCTATAAGGACTGTAGGGATCTAAAAAATCAACAATACATTTTCAAACACAATTTTGTTGTAGGCCACTAAACCATCATACATGTACAATATTCTGTAGGTTTGTAATTTGGGTGTCTTCTTCCATCATAGGCATCACTTTGACTCCACGGCACAGTGGAGCTAAAAAGCAGATATTCACCTCTCATAACAGGACCGGTATGTATATGACATAATCACAGCTATGTAGCATTTATTGTTGTCCTTGTCCTATTTTTGTCATATTCAACAGCATTGATCTCATCACTCCTCCTCTCAGGTCCAGACTTGACTCCCCTGAAAAGGTCTCGTCTTCCTGAAGGTAGATATGTGAGGTCAGATATGGGTATTTACAGTAGATGACTTTTAAGGGTGTGTGAATGTTATGATTGAGAGCCTGTGGGGAGAGCTGTCCTCTGTAGTGTGTTTTTGGCAGTATACAAACCAAAGAGCAGAAGGAATGTTGAACTGCAGCCAGTGTTCTCACAGTGCAGGCTAGAGCTCGTTCAGAGCCGCACAGCTGTATTAAGCTGTTTCACACTCTGTATAACACACTGTGTGTGTGTGTGTGTGTGTGTGTGTGTGTGTGTGTGTGTGTGTGTGTGTGTGTGTGTGTGTGTGTGTGTGTGTGTGTGTGTGTGTGTGTGTGTGTGTGTGTGTGTGTGTGTGTGTGTGTGTGTGTGTGTGTGTGTGTGTGTGATTGAAAGGGTGTGCACTGATGCTTTTGTATTAAGCCAGTGACATGGTGTTAAAGGAGGAGACATTTTAGTCTGTTCCATCTTGAACATGATTTTGCATTACATTCACTATACTGTAAAATAAAAGTATATATTTTGTGGCTGTATTTGCCATCAATCCTATTTTTCACCTTCTTCTTCCAATTCTGCCAATTCCCATGCTTTTAGTCAAATTTTCTGTAGTGTAAAAGTGTGTGCTGTGGTGTTGTAACATGGGTGCAGAAGCACTGTTGTGGAATGCAGTCTTTCTGTGCTGTCATGTGTGTGAGTGCACACCTAGAACAGTTTTGTCTTCCACTGTACAGTCCACCTTTTTATTATTTCTCTGTCAAGTTCAGCTGTTTTTTTACGCCCTTCTCTTCTCTTAATTTTCTGCCCCTTTCTTCTTGCCCAGTCATTCTTCCCCTTCTGTATTGTTTGTATGGTAGCTGTATTAGTCATAAATGGTGATATAATATTGCTCTTATAAATAGTAGGGCAAGAGAAAAGAGAGACATAGCCAGTTGATGTGTTGTTGAATAACAGAATAAGTTTCTCAAAGACTGTGAGAACCTGCCGTCCTATCAGTATTTTTCACACACAAACGCAAACTGATTTATGTTTCAAATACAGAGAGAAGAAAAGGGAATAATAGTGGAAATCCCGCTCCTAATGATGAGCCGAGAACTAGCACAGATCACTCTTCCACTGTAAGAGTTTAAAAGAATATTTTATGTCAAAAATGCATTTATTGAAATTGATATGGCCTTCTGGGTTTTCCAACAGCTTTTTAATGCTATAATTGTATGCTGTATTGCATTGAAGTGTAAAACATATTTGAGGAATACAATGAGGAAATGTACAGTGAAAAGTAGCGATGGGATGTGAGAATCAGTTCCCATTTAGAACCAGAATTATTTGGCTTTGATACTATGATTATATCATTGCCTACTGAGTATTTTTATTTATTTAAAGTGAAACTTAATCCATGGCACAAAGGAGAGAAGATATTTAAATATATGCCCGCATTTGACCAAATTGGAAAAAAACATTGTAGGCAGTACATGGGATTTCAGGACATATGAAAATCAACAGGCTTTTCTTGAAACAGAAATGACACAACATCAGATGTCAAGTCTCAACAAGTTGATTTTCATAGGATACTGAAATAAGTTAAAACTAATAGAGAGTGGGAAATCATTTTAAAACTGTATGATATGCTTTGAAGAATGGCTGCGAGTAATTTGTGCAATCAGAATCAGTTTTATTGGCCAAGTATACTTAACATACACAAGGAATTTGACTTCGGTAGGTGTTGACTCTATATACATTCAACTATAAACATGTAGTAGTAACATACTGTACAATAGAGACAACAATATACATGTAGGCACATATCAACATAATATACAAATAAGACATAATATCAAGACAAGTACACATGGAGTGGGATGTAAAGTGCAAAAAGTAATAGTGCAAAGTAGTGTGCAAGATAGAGAGCGTTGTACCGAGGCTGCCATCTGCGGCGCCATCTTGGAACTTAATGTGTTAATAATGGGCTGAAATGTGGAAAACCACCAGTATGTTATATAAACATTAGTCACACAGGCATCTTTAGCAGATGATTTTAAACAGGAAAAACATCTATTTTAGATTTTATTATTCTATTAAGTAGAGCTTTAGTAACTAGCCCATGTGTCAAAGAAGGCCTTAACAGTTCACATAAGAGGCACAGATATTGTACTGAATGATGTCAAGTGTGCACCCATGCACATGAGATTATAATCCACACTCTCCTGTCCATTTGACAGATTGTCTTATTTTTACTTGAAGTTTTGCCTTTTATGCCTTCCTTATTATTAATCATAGAGAAGGGAGAGGAAAGACTTCAGCCGTGAGGAGGTGCGTTGCCTGCTGTACGGAGTGAAGACTTACGGCTTCTCCTGGAACACCATCTTGTGGTCATACGACTTCCAACCTGGACGCACCAATGTTGACCTGGCCAAAAAATACAGGAGGCTAATGGCAACACGAGAAAATCTCCTTAAGTAAGACATTTGATAGTTTTCTTTATAAATGTGAAATTGCCCTCAGATGAACTGCTGATTGTTTCTTTGCCTTCAGAAAGGCTCTGCATAATCCTGGCCCTGAGATCTTGGACCCTGTAAATAATAGCTCTGACTCTACTGTATTTATGACTCTGACTGTATTTATTGGAAAGAAATCCAAAGAAGCGTTTACTTCATATACTAATATATTGTACTCTCAGTATTTATAAAGATTTTTAGTACTTTTAAAAAAAATGTTTTTGCAGCTCTTCAGTGCTTTATATTGTTAATTGTTTCTTTTTGTTATGTTAAAACATTAAAACAGGTATTGAAGATTCTTAAATTTCTGTCAGCTTCTTCTCTGTCAAATAGGCTTTTGTATTTGAAATATGCAAACAGACTTTAATAATTTTTTTAATTAAAAATGTAGCTACAGACACTACTACGTACATGTTCATAGAACAAAGGGTCACTTGAGACTAAATCAGAAACCAATGGGACTTTTTGTAAAAATGAATTGTGCCAGATTTAGAGTGAATTAGATGTATAACCTTTAAGTTTTAAAATCCTTGTTTCGTTGTAGCACCACCTATTGATGAATCACCACCACTGTGTTGCCACATGTAGGTTTGTAGGTCTGATTTGATTACAACAGCACAATGTGTTGATGAGTTGCGGCAGTAAAAAGACCCAGCCCTAAACAAATTGGCAAACATGTATACTAAAGCTGTGTCATAATTGTTCTTTAGGCCAGA
Organism: Perca flavescens; assembly: GCF_004354835.1. Lineage (NCBI taxonomy): Eukaryota > Metazoa > Chordata > Actinopteri > Perciformes > Percidae > Perca > Perca flavescens. The sequence continues at coordinate 26,198,284 of NC_041338.1, forward strand.
TCAGGTTTGCTGTGTACCAGTTTGGATACCATTGGATCTGAATTTTTTAAAGAAGCAAATAGTTTTTGTTTTTTCATAAATAATCACAATGTCAGAACATCTTTTTGAATGTGATTTGACCCAAGTTACTGTAAAGTCTGTTGTGTAGTGTGCCATTACTCTATACATGCATTGCTTTTTTTTTTATATCTAACAACAAGTTACTTAAGCAAAACAAAAGAAATATATATATATATATACACGCCAAAAGTTTGGACCTAAAATATAAGACATGTTTTCAGTTATTTCACACTTTTTTGTTAAGTAAATAATTCCATATGTGTTCATTCATAGTTTTGATGCATTCAGTGAGACTTTTGGCCTATACTGTATACAATACAGTATATATGTATATATATATATATATATATATATATATATATATATATATATATATATATATATATATATATATATATATATATATATATATATGTATAGCAAATACCAAGTTCTGTTTTCTTTGTTTTTGTGCTTTGGCCATAGTGTCCATAGTGAGGCAGGAAATCAACAAGGAGGGGGCAGACTCAAGTCCAGCACTTTTGTTTATTGAGCTGAAAGCTTCTGGTATGACAGGAATCACAAATAGTTCAAATCAGCTGTTAATCTATTCTCGGTGTGCATCAAGAAGCAGCTCCGTGAGTCTACTAACTGCAGCCTCTACTAAAGGCTAGCTTGACTGAGATCACTGTCTGAAGAGTGCCTCTCCCTCTCCACGGGGACTCATCAGTGTGTTGCCAAAATCATGGGACTTACCCGGTTGCCATGCCCTGAGGCGTAGGCTGTAAAGGTTAGGTGTGGCTGGACCAGACAAATGTTTATTGGGAGTGGGACGTAGTATGATGAAACTGTAGAATACATAAGTCATGCACAATGATTTTCTGATATACATTTAATATTGTATATCAAAAGTTAAATTGATGACATTGCAGTGTCGTCCATCTTCATTCTTAGTATTCCTGTCAAATTGGCAAAGTCAGTTATTTTTTAAGTTTAATTTTTCGGCTTCTCATACCAATCCACTGACTACTTGGTCAAGATGTTGGGATAGCAATGCAGTGAGGGTAAGAGGAGTGCGGTGGGAGAGGCATGTGAGGAGCAGAATTCTCATGGACTGAAACAGCCACACTGAGGACTTTTGACCCAGAGCCCCCGAAAACCTCCTTCCTTTGGAAAGAATGTGGCTTCGTCTCTCCACTCTCGTCCTCTCTCCCACAAGACTGTGAGGAGGCACTGTCTCTCTTACGTAATCTATGCTGTGTTGGCTGGAATTTGATTTCCATATGTGCACTGTGTTCCATACATGTACTGGTGTGTTACAAAACATGCTCTAAAATTGGAGAAAGCTCCAATTGTTCCAATACGTACATTTAACAGATCCATGCTCTGGACTGGCAAGCTCAGTCTTGTTCCACATTCAGAATGACGGGATGAGCCTACAGCTACTGTAGATGACCTCACAGCTGATGAATGTTAAGTATAACACCAACTCACTTTTATCTTGATCTTAACCTATTTTCCATTCCCCAAATCTTCAACATAACGATATCTTGTAGTAAAAAAAAAAGGGACAGTCAGGGACAATCACCATAACACATGTAGAATAATGTTTTTATTTTCACAAGCAAGCCACTACCTAGTTTAAAAGTTAAAAAAAAATCCCATTATTGCAATGAAAATATATACAATAAAGACAAGGAATATTACAAAGTCCAAACATGATTATGTTAAGGCATAAATGTTTATTGGAGACTATTCTGCTATAAAGCGGTATGCATTATACTGTCTCCATCTTTGGTTGCATTGCTGCTGTCCCTTGCCTATTGTTTTGTATTCACTTGATGCACATATCCTCCTCAAAAAAAGGTTTTGCTTTTGACTTTGTTCTAGATCAAAATGACAATTCTTGCCTTCAATCTTTTTTTTTGTCAGGCGTTGTTATATATAGCAATGACTTTATTTTACTCTCAAAGAAATTCATTTAAATTCTTTCTTGGTGCACTTGCATAGAGGAAGATCTCTATTGTCCAGCAATACACTAAAGTACACTGATAATAACCCCTGTGCTGTTAAAGCCCCACCAATACACATTTTGGCACATTTGGTTCATTTAGAAAGAGAAATACCTTTTTGCCTGTATAAGGCCACTAAAGTGAGTAGTAAAAACATTGCATCTGTGATTCTTTCAGAATTCATGTAATGGCTAAAGAGGGTTTCACAGAAAAATATCCATTCACTTATTTAATGAATAACCTCTTCCATGGTTTCACATCAGCTCAGTGGAAGTGCTCATGGCATCAGGGATCTCGACATCAGCGGGAATGAGGTCAGCGGCCAGGTCATTTCCTTTCAGCTCTAAGTTCTTCAGCAGTCCACAAACACTTTCCTCGTTGATGTCGCTCACAAGCTGCTCCAAATTCCCTGCAGCCTGCACCCCCATCAGCTTTTCCAGAGGTTCTGATGTGTCCTCACTCTCTTCAACCTCAGCACTCTCTTGGTATTCCTTGGTCACCGGGATGTCTGAGGGCTCGTCTGCATTGACTGGGGCGGTGATGGAAGCCGGAATGTCAATAGGTTGGGGAGTTACATCAGGGACACCCAGGTCGATCAAAGGGGGTGAAGAAATCACTGGCTCAGGGAGAGACTCTTTGCTAAGCAGGTCTGTCTTCTCCTCCAGTGCCTCAGCTGGGGCTGGTACTGACTCTGAGATGGGTTCAGGGTCTGTCTCAACTTCTGCCTCTGGTTCAGGAACTAGCTCTGGTTCGGGAACTAGCTCTAGTTCAGGAACTAGCTCTGGTTCGGGAACTGGCTCTGGTTCGGGAACTGGCTCTGGTTCGGGAACTAGCTCTGGTTCGGGAACTAGCTCTGGTTCGGGAACTGGCTCTGGTTCAAGAACTGGCTCTGGTTCAGGAACTGGCTCTGGTTTGGGAACTGACTCTGGAGCAAGCTGAGCTTCAGCAACAGGTTTTGGATCGGATTCTGGAGGTGATGGTTCACTGACCAGAGGCTTGGGTTGGACTGGAGCTGGGGTTTCCTTTGCCACAGGCTCTCGTTCAGCATCAGTTAATGGGTCTGAGGCAGCAGGAGCCTCTATCACTTGACACTCTGAGACACATTCTTCAGTGGGTAAACATGCCATTAGTGTTACTGGCTCCCCCATCACCACATCTAGGTTCTCTGCCTGAATGACCTCCTGAGTCAACGTTATCTCAGAGTCTTCTGCTGGTTGTGCAGGCTCCTGTTCAGTTTCATCAGTTTCAGCACTGTTGCCTAGGGCTCCTCGCCTGTTTAATTGGTTTCCCATGATGAACCTGAAGAAATGAGACAAATGAGAATACAATTATACTTTAAATAATGAAATGTCAAGTTCTAGTATTTAAGTGATTACAAAAAAGTAATGTCAAGCTTTTTCTTTAGCTCAGTATTACATAACATTCCTGTTGCATGCATTGCATTACAAGTTGAAGCTTTTCTCCCAAATTCATGAATACGCAATTGATAAAGGTGTAGAATTACCGATTACTACAAAAAATGTAGAATAAAAACTTGTTATACTTGTCAAGATGCACTAAACTGGTTGAGCAGAAAATATCCCAGTGTGTGTTCTAAGGTACATTGTGTTCTCTTTTACCCTCCCCGGTACAGCACGTATAGTGTCTGGGATTTGTGCGTGTCTATGTAGTAAAAGTTTCTGGAGTGCCCGAGGGGAATTCTATCCATTTGTTATCTCTTTTCTTGCCTGTTTTGCACGGCATGTCATCTCTCAGGTCTTAACTCCATTACAAACCAAATCTGGACGCGTTTAGACGTGCACTGAAAACGTTTGCCACGATCACGTAACAGCCCCCTATGTCAGGAAAACTATATTTGTGATTTGCCTTAGTTTGCATTTTTTTAATTGTTCTGTAATAACCACACCTTGATCCAGTTGTGCTGCCTATTAGAAGAAACATATCCGCATGTCGTTCAAACTGTTTTATTATGAATGGCATGACAAATATTCCGATTGTAATTATTATTATCAACACAAACAATACCCGTATGCTAATTGTCATTAATTGTTGGTCAAAGCAAAACGAACAAAGAAACCCTTACAGACGACCCCGCCTCCCTGTCGTGCTGAACAAACTTAGAACATCTATCCAAAATGTAGAAGTCAAATCAGCTATAACAGTTATAATGGGAAGTAAGTAATAAGAACCTACCGTTTGAACTCTGTTGCGATTCAGTAAAAGTAAATAACGTTGCAGAGGATGTCGCACTCCCAACTTGGAGAAGACGCACGTCCAACTGTCTGTCGAAGCGCGTACCAGTGGAGAAGACTCCTGCAAATGCGCGTTCCCGGTCTATGCGCGTGCCGTAGCGTACGCCAACCCCAGGCCACTACACTTCCCGAGCCGGATTGATTTAACAAACGTAAGTAAACAACTCAAAATTAAACTACTCGTTTTTACATAATCAAACTTAATATCCAGCCATGAATCACTATTTATTCTTGACGTTCAAAGTGATCACCACTAGTTTCAAAATAATCATCAATGACTCATGTTTCAAAATGTTTACCATACGTTTCAAAATGATCACTACTAATCCATGTTTCAAAATGTGTACCATACGTTTCAAAAGGATCATTACTAATCCATGTTTCAAAATGTTTACCATACGTTTCAAAATGATCACTACTAATCCATGTTTCAAAATGTGTACCATACGTTTCAAAAGGATCATTACTAAGCCATGTTTCAAAATGTTTAACAGTTTCCAAATGATCACCACTAAACCATGTTTCAAAATAATTACTAGCTTTTAAAACTGATACTTCTAGCTACTAAAAGCTAGTGGTTTCAGTGTTGACTACAGTCCATTGTGGTCATGATGAGGAAGCTGATCAGCTGACCTACTGTTGGGTTAAATATTAAATATGTGACACATATATTGCTGTAGCACAAGTTTGTTATGCTGAGAAGTAGAGAACCGTCCCATCCAAAGCAGGTTCTTAAAGATCACTCAGATACTGAATTTTGTTCATGCAGACATATTGAATTTGTATATCTTTTTGCCTACTAACGAGCACTCTTATGATTGTTTTTCCAAATGATGAAGTGTTTGTATTAATTTCTGTCAACATGAATATTAAATCCCCAGGTCAGGGGACATAAGGCCCAAGACATCTTCAGTTATGGCTGTTCTCTCTGCGAGGAGATCCACAGGTCTCTTCCTTTGGATTTCGGTGTTTCTCCTGCTCATCTTCATTCAGATGTTAACCTCTCTGGTGTTCTTTGCTGGTGTGTTCTTCCTCTCCAGCGAAGCCCTCATCAGCCCCTTTCACTTTTGTCTAACACGTCAACATGGCGAACTGTCCTGCAACTACAGCAGACCTGTCAGTGGAGCTGAATCTGAGATAAAAATTAACATCCTTGCAACAGCAGTTATCCTGGGTTTGTACATTCCTGTGGTGCTTGTGGCCTTTGCCCTGATGGCCGTGCTGCTAGCAGCTTACGCCAAAGACACAGCAACACTCAGGTTCAGCATGGCCTGCCAGGCTGCATCAAGCCTACTGATGCTGGCTGGCATTATAGTTTTTCTGATACTCTATCAGTCATATCTGAGCTTGGAACACATGACCATTTGGTTCTATGTCTGTGTGGGTGTGCCATTTGAGCTGTTTATCATAACTGTGCTGAGCGCCCGTGTCAGGGGAGAGGCTCACTGGGAGTAGATGGGTCAAAGTGCTTGATGAAGGTATTATCAAAACAGTGTTATTGTTTTTTTAAATTCAAATTACATTATTATGTTAAATGTCCTTTGCTTTCTTTGCGTTCGGGCATTTGCTGCTGAAAACCAAGAATTTTATTGACAGATTTTATGACAAACCTGTTTGTTTTTTTCTTCAATAGACTGGAACATACTGTAGTGCTGTAACAGTGTTTTTGAATTCTACACAAACTGGTTTGTGTAAGTGATGGCCAGGACAAGTGTGTAAATAAAAAATATGGCCTGCTTTTTGTGATATGCGCACCTGGTGGATAGGTGCTCAAGAGAATAAAACTGTTTCAAAAGGTAGTAAACTAAAAGAGACTGTGCTGACAGTTGCTGGAGTCCACACTTAAGTTTGGGCTTTTTCCAGGATAAAAAAATGCAATACCGTGCGTACAAACAATTGCTAATTTAAATATTAAAGTAATAATAATAATAATTTATTGATCCCCAGGGGGGAAATTAGAATTTGTTGAAAAAATATATAGTGAACATACAGTACATTCCCATTCAAAATAAGTCTATACTCTATGAGCTTCCAGTCCAATATCAATGTGCCGCTTTTATCTGTGGTGACATCAGGAGAAAACCTGGAAACAAAAAGGCAACAGGTACAGCTACAGTATAGTGCGCATGAAATAGAAACTCAGTTTCAAGCGTTCAGTGCTTTGCTCATACAAGCACAGGTCTTCTGGTTGAAGCATATCTCTAACTACTACAACTATGGGTGATGTACTTTAACATTACCACAGCTGCTGTCAGTTTCACATTCATTATCAAAGAATAACATCAAACGTTTTTTGGCTTTCTGGTTTAAGCTTTCAGTGAAATGCTCTTTTTCACAAATTTAGTTTAAACTTTACAAAATACCATGTTATCTGTGTTAAAGGAATTTCCATAAATTCACGTGTGTACCCACAGCCAGTTAAATGAAACAATACAGTGGGATGTAAAGGATATAGCAGCTCCATTAACACACTGCAGGATGCTTAATTAAGTTTTCTCACAGAAAATTGGGTTTTCGATGCTGTCATTAGAAGTATACACCTCGTGTCGATGCAAAAACTTTGGTAACTTAAAGGTGTCAGTATTTCTATCCACTGTTTGTGGAGCTGTGCCAAATTTGACATCAATTAAAAGGATCAGTTCTCAAATTTGTAGCTTTATAGAGGAGTTGTCTGGTGGATTTGTAATGTGGATTGCATTCCCCTCCAAGAGAATATTTTCCGTTTATTGCACACACAACACTTTAAAGGAACACGTCGACTTATTGGGACTTGAGCTTATTCACCGTAACCCCCAGAGTTAGACAAGTCGATACACACCCTGCTCATCTCTGTGCGTGTTGTAACTCTGTCTGACGCCCCCAGCGCTAGCTTAGCCTAGCACAGATCCTGGAGGTAACGGGTTCCAACTAGCCTACTGCTCCCAATAAGTGACAAAATAATTCCAACATGTTCCTGTTTACATGTTGTGATATGTATAGTCACAGGGTGTACAAATAACAAGGTCACTATGCTTTTACTATCTAGTAATTGTTGACTCTATTACTCCAACTCTGAGCAAACTCCAGGCGAACTCTGTGCTCCTCACCACAGGGCTTCAGGTGCTGCGAGCAAATCACTCCGCCCAAGTAGTAGAAGTAGCAGTGCTTCGCCTTTCTGAGAATATAGTTCCCAGTTTGTATACAGTTAGAAGACGGCTGTGTCTCATGTGACCTTGTTATTTGTACACGCTGTGACTATAAAAATCACAACATGTAAACAGAAACATGTTGGAGTTATTTTGTCACTTATTGAATGCAGTAGGCTTGTTGGAACCCGTCACCTCCAGGATCTGTGCTAGGCTAAGCTAGCGCTGGAGGCGTCAGACAGAATTACAACACGCACAGAGATGAGAAGGGTGTGTATCGACTTGTCTAACTCTGGGGGTTACGGTGAATAAGCTAAAGTCCCAATAAGTCGGCGTGTTCCTTTAAAGCTTAGTGCACATTTCAGTGGTCAGGTGAAAAAGATTTCTCGCACAAGCCGCATAGCCTCATCCTCCTCTGCTGCCTCTGCCGGCATCTGTGAGTGCTCCTCTTTTTCCTCAGCGTCCAGTCCAACATTCACAAGACCACCACGATCCTGTACTGGTCCTGACCTCTGACCCCCAGGTCCCTGATGCTGCGGGCTCTTAGTGTACGGCACTGTTTCCACCTCTGTAATGTCTAAGTCTGTTTCTGAAACATATGTCTTCTCCGGGGCATCACCGCAGTCTGAGGACTCCTCCTCTAAAGTCACCAGCTTTGCTATCGCCTTGGAAGTGGCAGATTTCTCCCTTATTTCCACAGGGGGGGCATCTACTGCCTTGTCTTCAACCTGTGTGGGGAGATCAATCACTCACGTTTTACACAGTGCTATAGGGATATTGCATTTTACATCCACTACTAAAATGATGAGATATGATTTAAAAGTGTTATATATATTTTTTTTCTTTTTACTTTTTCCACACGTAGGCTAAGTTTATCTGAGAGGCACAGACTTGGGCTACAGGTACTGTATACTACTAAGTGGACAACATATGTTTTGCATATACTTGAAAAAGCAATAAGCCTGTATCATGATATCCAAATATAATTTTTTATTTGAACACATATGCATTTATTTTACAGTTTTGATTGTTTTACATAATCTGAACAACATTTGGATGTTTTCATTTTGATAGGCTATTTGATTCATATATAAATATCAATAACTTAGTCTGTTATGGCATTCGGCCCCCCCCCTCCCCTTCCCCATTTCAAACGTTGAAAAAGAGAGAAACAGGGCCACCTTTTGGTCAGTCAGGAGATCCACGTCCGCGCAGGCAACGTTGGTAAGATACGAGACAGCTGCCTCTACCAGCTCTTTCTCGTTCATACAGTAGAAAGCAGCCCTGAAAAAACAGCCGCGCATATTTGTTAGTCAAAATTACTTAAGGAGCTTTAACTGAAGAATAAAACCAAGGCTTTGTCTTGGTAGTTTATCAACTACCGTGTCGTTTTCTGTTTTCTCCTGCTCTTCAGCGGCTCCTTTTTCACTTTCTCTTCCTTCTTCGCCATCCATGGCGGCAGCGCCCGGCGGTGCCTTTCTGACATGTTGGCGTTATATTTTAAAACGTAACGTCATTTGTACATGCGTACAAAGGTTACTGAGCTATTATCAGAGACAGTTAGTACGGAGGATCTTTATCATGGATCTTTATCCACCATTTAGTGAAGAGCTTTCTCTATCACTCTGGTGTAGAGGAAACAGAAACAGGGGGGTTGCATTGTTAAAGTCACGTGACGTGACTACAATGGCTGACTGAGTCTTTAGCGCCTCTTAGCGGACAAACTGCTAAATGCGCCACAAAACACCGTGCTACCTTCCATATATGATTCACAAAAAGCATTGTTTTCAATACAACAATTCCTACTCTTGTTTAAGAGTACGTCCATTAAAAGAAGAAAACTTTTACCTCATTTATCTGTCTTGTTATTACTGTAACATCTGTTTTAAAAAGTGCTAAATAAATGTATTGTGATTTTTATTTATAAACAGGTTTGACATTGTTATACCTGTTTGTCATCTAATCTATAACAACGCATCCTATTTAACATATTGGTAATATGTTTAGTATGTTTCTAAAGCACTCAAATAAAAGTAGTTAGGCCTATGTAAAAGAAAAAACATTTCCTTCTTAAATGTAGATGAGTAGTAGAATTTGTATAAAATGCTAATTGTTCACATTCACTAACAAGTGAATGTGAACAATTAGGCAAAGACTGTCTTATAATAAGACATTTTATTAAAGTTTGGTTTATATGGGTCCTCACGTGTGAATCAGAAAATGTAGCCTTGTCCTGTGATTTCACTGGGATAGTGGCACATTGCCCACATCATACTATTATTTTCACATTACTGCTAATGTCCTTATTGAATGTACTCTACTTGATACTAAAAGGACTATATTCATGTATAGTGCTGGCATAGGAAGGTACTGTATAATATTCACAAAGTTCAACTATGATTTCCAAATCTCTCTCTCTCTCTCTCTCTCTCTCTCTCTCTCTCTCTCTCTCTCTCTCTCTCTCTCTCTCCCCCCCCTCATTCACTTCCATCTCCTGTATCTCCTCCAAATGTACCAGCAAACTTAGATACACACACACACACACACACACACACACACACACACACACACACACACACACACACACACACACACACACACACACACACACTGTGTTGCAAAGTCTGACCATCCAAACTCACATCTCTCACCCTGGCCTTTCTGTTCTTCAGCCACATTTGCGGTAGCCTGCGGTTAAATATTTTGGTACTTATTGCTGTTCCTTAACATATTTCAATTGACATCTTCATGCCAGTAACATAAAACAAAACTTCCTTTTAAAAAGTAAAATCTGTTTCATCATCAGCACCTCTTTTTGCATTTTTTTTCTCCCAATAATAATAGTTGTTTGATGGGTTTTTTTTATTATTTTGAAATGCATTCTGGGTATGTGTGGACATACTGAAGCACGATGGCTTCTAACCCTGTGTGCCTTATTTTTACTGGCCAAAATCAGCATAATCCATGCTAGTCTAGTTTTTCTCACTTTTCCCTCTTTTCCTCTCTCTCTGTCCTTTTGTCACCCTCTTTCAATCTCTGGTGTTCCAAACCAACTTGTATCAGACTCTCACTTTCTGACAGTTTGATTCAAAGCTGCCTTCTCCCACTCGGCCTTTTAATTATGTCTCTAAATCCTCTAACCCTAACCCTTCTGAAGTGCTTAGGCCTTGATTGCAAATACCAGCTTTGTATATTTGACTGAATTAAAAAAGTGGGGGAAATGGGAGGGGGAAAAAACCTCATGGCAAAGAGAATGTTAACAGCCAGATGCAGGCACAATGTCATTTCCCCTAAAGCTCTCAAGTTCAGCGCATTTTAGGAATGACAATTAATCAGAGGGCTGAACTAGTATCAAAAGAAAAAGAAATCCTCAAAATCTCCCACCATATTATTATCATTTACAACAGATGTCAACAGAGGCACTTTTTTGAAAATAACTGTATTATATAGTTATCTTGCAATGCAATCCATCTCTTTAGAGAAATATTTTTTTAACTTATTATCATTAACTCATTACCATTGTTGTTAAAATAATTAAATTCATTCTAAAAAAAATATTTAAACTTAAAATATCTGTGAAGAACCTAAAGTGGCATTGAACTCATCCTCCTCCATGCCTCCTGCCACATCCACAGATCAGGCCGTGCTAAGAAGATTTCTGTTGGCTGATGGAGTAAAGCTTGTCACTGCTTTACTTTACTCGCTGCTGAATTTGTGGGTCGAACATGGCCAAAATGTTTGCTGAACTTACTGACACGAGAGCATCAGCACTGCGGTTTTGTTTGGCATTTGTTTGATGTTGATTTTTATAAGATGAATATTGTAATAAGCCTAATTTTTATATTTCAGAACACACATCCATAATTACATTATTATTATTATTATTATTATTATTATAATTACAATTTTGAATAGGGCATACTGCAGATTTTTGTTTAAAGGTCCCATGACATGGTGTTCTTTGGATGCTTTTATATAGATCGTAGTGGTTCCCTAATACTGTATCTGAAGTCTCTTCAGCCTTGGTGTAGAATTACAGCCCCTAGAGCCAGTCCCACAATGAGCTTTCCTTAGGATGTGCCGTTTCTGTGTCTGTAGCTATTGAGGAGGAGAGAAGGGGTGGGGGGGGGGGGGGGGGGTGGAGGGTGTGGGTGTGGCCTTGACCAACTGCCACTTTGCTCGTATGAAAGCCATGATGTCTCTCTCTCATGGGTGGGCCAAATTCTCTGGGCGGGCAAAGCAGAGAAAGGGGAGGTAACCTTTCTCCTTATGACCTCATAAGGAGCAAGATTCCAGATCGGCCCATCTGAGCTTTCATTTTCTCAAAGGCAGAGCAGGATACCCAGGGCTCAGTTTACACCTATCGCCATTTCTAGCCACTGGGGGACCATAGGCTGGGGGAACGCATATTAATGTTAAAAAAAAACTCATAAAATGACATGTTCATGCCATGGGACCTTTAATGAGAAGCTATTGTGTAGAAAACACAAGTTGGATTGGTCATAAACAACTTGATCAGGAAAGCTCAGTCTGTCATTTTCTTATTCTGTCTCTCTTTCCGTTTTCCACGGCCACCTCTTTAGCCTAATTGGTGAGAACCAGACTTCTAGGTGTCATCTTAGGCTTAACCCTGCTTTGAGTGAAGGTCATAACTATTGGCCATCTGGCCCAGAAACGCTTGTTGTGATTGGCCACATGGCATAAGAGTGCTAGATTTAGGAAAAGCAGAATCTTTAAATTGAATTGAACATATTTAAATGGTCAGGAAGGGATGTCATCTGTTGGGAGAGACATAATATCATATCATCTTATTATGTTAACCAGGACCATCTTATAAGGACACACAAACAACTTCAAAATGTCTGACTTACACACACAGCCTGATACCTGAGGAAAAGAGGAATTCATTATTACAGCTGCTTTTGCTGCAAAACACATGGGAGCCCTCCCAGTACAAAATCATGTTCAAAGACACAAAGCCCAATCTTTCAGCACTCATTCAGTGTGCTTATGTACATTGTTGATGTGCATACTGCAGATGTGTTTGATTAGAATGTACAGAGTGTTCCTATTAGGCCTATTAAAAACTTTTCTTTGTGACACGGATACTTCACTCCTGGTTTACTTCACATCTTTGAAAATTAGGAAAATGCTTTAGGGAGCAAATTCTCAGGTGACATATGGGACCTGATTAACAAAAGAGTGTTGCTCCACTCAAAATATTAATTTGCAACAGGATGCATGCACTTGAATTTTGATCTCAAAACGAACAAAAGACTAGAGGGAGCAAAGTGAGTAAATGATTTTGCATCTTGTGGCATGACACAAAAGGATTGCAAGTTTTCTGTAAAACTGTGTGTGTGCGTTCATGCATGCATGTGTGCGTGCGTGCGTGCTTCTGATGAATTATGAATCTTAGAAGATATCAGACAGACATCACATACAACAAACCATAGAGATTTATATTAATACAGAAGAGATGCAGCGCTTCATGGGAGCAGGAGCTGAGTATAAACAGATTAGAAGAAGGGATATAAATTACCCCAAAACACAGGATTGGGGTAAAAGTGAAATAGGGAGCTAGTAATCTCAAATATTTAAATTTTTTTTTTTTTTACAATAGATTTTGCATTGTTTTGATGGCTTATATAGCATTGGTTTTTTTCTGACATTTGTCTAATGAGGTTATTTTTCTTTCCTGTCTTTCTCCATATAATCTGTTGTCATATGGGCCAGAGATAAGAGTGGAGTTTAGCATCCGCTCTTCCTGCTCCATGATATCGCATAAGTCTAAATCTGCCCAGGAATGGGATATTTGTGTCAACGCTTATTGACTGGGGCTCCTGGGACAGTCTGGCTTTGAACCTTAAGCTGACTAAGGAATCCTTCATGAAAATGATTTCATCTCAAGTCAAAATTCTGTGTAGATAATGTTTTTGATGAACGTCTTTGGTACCTTAAAGAAAAAGAAAGAAAAAGTTAAGTCATGCTGTTGGTACATTGAAGTAAAGGCTTTTATTGCTCCGCTAGATAACCTGTTTTTGTAAGTGTAGGATTTAACACAGTGGGCTGTGCATGAGGGTGATTAGACTTCAAATGCCCATGGTGATAGCAAAGGCAATACAATCTGCTGCGGGGAAAAAAAACACACACACTTGTACTTGTAGGTTACTGTGCTTCCTCATCAACAATAATAGGCCAAATCCACAGGGATTTCCTTCCAATCACAGGCTCGTGGTAACCTAATGACTTTTCCTCAGAAGCTGATTTTCTTCTAAATTCGCCAATCTGTTATTTTTTTCTGCACCGAGCAGATCGAGCAACAGTGGTATTGAAAGTTCAAAGCAAAAATTCAAAGCACAACCAGATAATGTATTACTATGGAAGTGTGCTCGGGAATAGTTGAACAGCACCTAGGACCTCTTGACCCTTTTGTTACATTTTGCTGTTGAACTGCCTGAAATGTCCTGCTGTGTAATCCCTGACCTTAACGATGACCCTTTTCTTCAAAAGCTCATTGTTTTTTTCCAGACATTTTCAATTATTTTCAAGACCTTGTCCTTTCACAATAAGAAAAAAAAAAGAAAGATTGGAGGGAGGGAGTGAAAGTTGATTTCACCCAGCAGTGTCACCTGGCTCACTCAACCGTAGATTCTGCCAAATTAAAGATGCTAATTTCATCCTTATGCACAACGCTAAGAAAAGCAACCACTTGCCTGCTTAAGACTCCAATCAAAATGTTAATTACAATGATGAACAGTTTGGGATTCATTAACCTCCATTCCAGTTTGTTGGCTCTGCACTCTTTGGTGGCTGCCAAAAAAGGTTGTGAGGTTACAAAAAAATCTTGTTTTCATTCAGCACATTTAGAGTCAGGCAATTTATTTTTTCTGGGAACATTGCGTTCATATCATAAAGTACCAGCTTGTTGAATAGTTCTTACAGAGAGAGCCCACACACATCCAGCACACATTGAAGACTTGTTTTACAGAGCACTTTATTCAGGAAAATGACAGGGTTGCAGTGATGAGCATTGATAGTGAAAGCAAAGACCTCAAGGACACCTCGTATTACAAAAGCTTTACCAACATTACAGCAACTCACGGGGGATTAAAACATAAACTATTTCAATTAGCTTTAGGTTACTGTTTCACAAAGTGTTCTATTTAGTAGCAGCAGCAGCAGCAGCAGCAGCAGCACAGGTAAACAGATTTAGTCTTTTGTTCCACTTTGATCCCTGTATCTGTTAAACCCCCTAAAGCATCTGCTTTCTAGGTCCTTGATTGCCTTAGAAGAAGGAGGCAAGACACCAGCATGGTTGTCATGGCAACATATGCAGATTTTAGCACCTTTTGATGTGCAGTAAACAAAGGTGTATCAGTTTGCCAGTTTGAATGTGTGTTTACAAGTGACTGGATGAGTGAGTGAGTGAGTGACAGACAGCCAGACAGACAGACAGACAGACAGAGACTTGTCTTCTTTCTCCGCTGCAGTTCAAATGTCACACAGCTCAGGATGATGCTGTGTCTCAGGAGTCCTTACAAACCAAACACACCCCAGGAAATAAATTATTCATGCATCTCAGAGACAACACTTTCACTTGATTATCAATCACAAGGGAATAGTGTCATCTTTATGCACAGGCCCACATGATGCAACTTTCTGATCGCACATATATTTTGTTAAATCACCCCGAGGCTGTTACTGCTGAAGAAAATTTGGTCCCTCCTTACTAAATAATGACGGCCTTGGACATTTAGAAAATATGGCCACTGGGCTTTCTGATAGGATGTGTATTACTTTGTGTTTTGTAGTTGTTTGTGAAGTTTGGTGGCTGCTGTTGTTCTTTTGTCAGGCTTATATTTGTTTTGCAAGTTTTTACATGAGAAACAGAAATTCAAAGGAACAGGAAAGGAAAAAAGCTCATTATCATCAGAAATAAATAACACAAATGAATAGACTTTTCCAACATAAATAGCACACATTGAAAGGAAGGCTAAATCTGCTGCTCGTGTGAGTAGAGTTGAGCAGTGGTGAAATGTAACTAAGTACAAATACTGAATAACTAGCTAGAGTTTTAGGTAGTTGTACTTTACTTTAGTATACTTTTGTAGTATGGATGCCATGTAGTGCAAGTGTGAAAGGCATGGAGGATGTCACAATACATAATTTGCACCCAGGCATTTGTCAAAGTCAGAGTGCCTTTCGCTGCCGGGAGCACCCTGACATTGTCCATATATGTTAAAGTCGCTGATTTAAAGCGGTTACCATCAGCTAAAGAGGCACAAATCTGCCAGCGGACCTGGTGACAGGTTGGGTTGTTAAAAGGCAACACATCAAAGGAAAATCTCCATCCCACCAAGTCTTGGCTTCCATTTTCATCTTTCTGCAGCTCTCGCCAGCTTTTTTAGGCTTTGGGCACCATGTGTCCTTCGAGAAAAATGAGAATAGACAATGAGGAATGTGCCCTGCTCTGCCTCTTGGAATAGCAATGCAGGAATGCAATGTGTGTGACTGATCTATGCCCGGTGAGCTTTTTGGCACAGTTGTCCTGTGTGTGTGTGTGTGTGTGTGTGTGTGTGTGTGTGTGTGTGTGTGTGTGTGTGTGTGTGCGTGTGCGTGCGTTTGCCTTCTGGACACTAGTTGTATCATACTTTTTCATAATTTTTTTTAAATATGGGAATTCTTAATGTAATTTATCAATGTGCAGGCTGTGAGAGGATTATTATTCCGTTTATTACTCGTGTATGATGATGCACATGCGCAATCAGCTCTTCCCCCTTCTCGCGCCAATTGAGCCCAATCTTAAAACCGCGAGCAGCCGCAGACAGATCCTCCGTGTATTTGAGAGGACAAGTCTCAGACTGGTAAGCCACAGACATGAGCTCTGCAACAACTGCGTCCTTGCTCTGAAATATTGACCTCATCTGACTTTTTTTTTTTTTTTCATTCTATAATGAAAGACTGATGATGAGTCAGAAGTTCATCAGCTCTTTTTGTCCCAGAAGCTTCTCTCATCTTGACCATTGGTATTAGGATAAAAGGTGAAAGTTGGATTTTTTATTTAACATTCGCTAATCCGTAACATTGACGGAGGGATGTACAGTTGGACAAGTTTGAAGTCAAACCCCAGAAAACGGACAGTTGAGAGGATGCATGTAGGTGAGTGGAACGATCCATATTTCCATGCTTAAGGGAGAGAGGCGGTAGTTTGTAATCTTTGATAATCCCTTTCCGAGATGTTCTCTTGGCAGACTCTTGACACATTTGTGTACATTGCAATCTGCATGTTATGCACAAAATAAGCACATGCTAATGACATCACAATTAGGCTATATGGGAAAAGGTAGGCTACGTGCAGGGATTTATTTATTTATTTATTATTATTTATTTTTTTTACATCCTGGAGAGACTTTAAAAAACAGGAAAATGCCAAACTAATCTCTTTGCGTTGAAATGTTCTCTGGTGTAACGCTTCATAGTGCTGAAGTGACAGCTCCCCACTTGCGCTCTATGCACTCTGGTAAAAAGTAAAGCCACATTTTACAAGAAAGAAATAAAAACATGGGGAACTCTCTTTTGTCTCTTGCATCAGCATGTGATGGCTCTGTGCCTGCACAGGAGGATTTGGGCTGTTGCTGCCTCAGTTCCTTCTTCACACACACACACACACACACACACACACACACACACACACACACACACACACACACACACACACACACACAGAATATGGTCTCTGTGGAACTGGTATAGATTCAAAAACAATTCTTCCGTGAAGTGGCATGTCAGTCAGCTGGAGTGTAGTAATTTTTGCCATCAGTTAATTCAAATAATACGTTGTTAATTCAATTCAATTCAATTTTATTTATAGTATCAATTCATAACAAGAGTTATCTCGAGACACTTTACAGATAGAGTAGGTCTAGACCACACTCTATAACTTCCAAAGCCCCAACAATTCCAGTAATTCCCTCAAGAGCAAGCATTAGCAGTGGCTATTGCGACAGTGGCAAGGATAAACTCCCTGTTACAGTACCTTTCTATAGATTCATATTTGAGGTTTTGAAGTCTGGTTTCTTTATATATATATTACATGTTTTAGATGCCCATGTGAGCAATTTACAAACAAGCAAAAGGCAATCAATAAATACAACTTTCGGTGCAAGATGCAGAAAACAGACATTAATAATGTTTGGGAAAATGTCTTAAAAGTTTCAAACTGGTTCGTTCACACTGTCAGCCTCATACAACAAACATTCAGCCTACGCGATAACTGCTGTTGAGTATCTAGCAGTTTGTGAGTGACATTCACAGCAACACTGAGAAAACTCAAAACAAAATTTTAGTGGCCTTGGGCTAGATGCTCTATGTAGGTCAATTTTATTTAATATACACAAATGTGGCACAATATATGACTTCATGACACAGACTTTTTTTTTCTATAAGAAGTCCTTGCAGAGTACCATGGCACACAGCAGATGGTCAACAGTTTTCGTCCTCTGTGTTACATATAAACCTTAGGGAAAAAAAGGAAAAGGAGGATGTAAAAATAGGAGGAAGAGTTAAGCGAGCAGATGGTGGGAGCAGCGCATCCTTATTTTCTTCCTGTCAAGCTTTTGAACTCCACTCTGCTGACCTGTTATATACATTCAGGGATTCAGCTGAGTGCACTGAGACAACAGACACAGAAATCCTGCTAAGCTCCTGTTTCCTTTATTCCTTGATTGGACTTTTCCTCTCACAGTGTCTGCTTCTTTTACAGTGTGGGTATTTATCCTGTTCATTGAGGAGGGATTTGCTCTGGCACAAAAGACTAAAGGTACTGTAAGATCAATGCATTCACTGCACTCCTTTGATAGATTGACTACATTAAATCAAGACAAATCAAAATATGTTGATTAAAGATCAGTGAAGCTTTTTGCACAATTAGCTATACAGTTGCTTCCAATTGTCTTCAAATTGTACCATGATGCACTATCATTAAATATACATACAGATGGAGGTGCAGGATCAAAAGGGCTTAGACCCTCTCTGCGGCCGCAGCAATCTCATCACTGTGGAAACTGGGTACGGAACACAGATGGTGGCTCCTTCAGCTCCCCAAACTACCCAAAAACATACCCTCCCAACAAGGAGTGCCTGTATGTACTGGAAGGTAACCAACAACATGCCCCTGAGCTTAATAATGTCCCTAATGTAACTGCTGGGAAACAAATTTGAGCTCCTATTCAAATTTCTATGATGCAGATTTTGACTTTAAATTAGGTCAGACTCATCTGATGGGAATTAAAGGGAATCTGAAAATAACGCTTACATTTGTAATGATCTGTTGTTGGCATTTCTCCCTACATTGCTCATCCTAAATTGGTCACACATGGTGTTTGGATTATTATTATGTAAGGATTATTATTATTATTATTACTATTATTATTATTATTATTATTATTATTATTATTATTTTATTTAAGAAACAATATTCTCTATTCACGGTGCATTCTTCATTAGTTTGCTCACCAAAGAATGCATCAAAAGTTGTTGTCATTTCATGCATCAGTTTCCCTATAATTGCTACTGGAGCCCACAAAACAGTCCTGGCCTTCAGTAATTCTTGGGTAAGAATTTGAAAGGAACGAATATCTTTTCCAGCGCTTTCCATTCTCTGGTTATATCCCTGAATCACCTCTGTGGCTGTAGATGTAGACACACTGCTCTGCTTCCCTCAGCCTTGCCCCGCCAGAGGATAGAGCTGCTGTTTGATCAGACCTTCTACATTGAAGCATCATTTGAGTGTCGTTTCGACCACATCGAGGTGAGGGACGGTCCCTTTAGCTTTTCGCCGCTCATCAATCGCTTCTGTGGCTCGGCCAGTCCCGGACTCGTTCACTCTAGCGGGCGCTTCATGTGGATCCGCTTCTTCAGCGATGAAGAGCTGGAGGGGATTGGCTTCCAGGTTCAGTACAGCTTTACTGCAGGTGATTAAAACACAGTGGGATGATGTATTGATCCCTGTATGACAATGTTTTCACTGCACCATCCTGGTACTCATTCAATGTTCATCCGGTCTTCTCAAATAACGCTTTGATCAATGGTCTCTGCTGTATTAGCCAATCAAATATCTGTTCTTCCACTGATGATGCCTCTCATTGTGTGATATCTGTCACCAGATCCTGAATTTCATCTGCATGTGGGAGGACTCCTAAACCCCATCCCAGGTAGTGCAACCACACAGCTCAGCCTACTCAAATAATTCAGTTGTACATTTTTGGATTAATATGTTTGTTTTCCTCTAATCTGCTTCTTGTCACTGTCCGTGCGTCAGATTGTCAGTTTGAGCTGTCTGGGGCTGACGGCCTGATCCGTTCCAGTCAGGTGGAGGAGGAATATAAAGTAAGGCCAGAACAGGCATTGGACTGCATCTGGACTATACAAGCCCCAACAAACAACAGGGTATGGTATGGCATGTTGCATGTTAAAGTTTAACATTTTTGCCAGTTATCTAATGCACAAAAGCAGAATAAGCTTAATTTCCTACCATTATCCATATTAGTGATAACTGGATGCTCATATAAGGAAAAAGTATAATAAAGGTAAGAGTTAAGGAGATATTTAAAGAAATACGTATAGCTCTTATTGCATAGCTCTTCATCTCCTCCACATATGTTGTGATGTGTTTGTTCCATATCCTTTACATAATCATGAAGACAGAGTATGTGGATTACTACTCAGTATCACAAAAACCCTAGATAAATGCGCTCTACCTCTTTTATTATCAAGCATTCCCTGACAGTACACCCACAGGGTGACATAATGTGCACATGCAGTAAAGCTAGGGTTGCAAAATTCCAGGAATTTTCAAAGTTGGAAACTTTCCATAGGAATTAACAGGAATAAATGGGAATGAACTGGATATGTTTAATATTGCTTGTTATAATACTGTTAGTCTATATGGGGAACTTAAATGTAGTTGAAAAAAAACATCTTGCAGCATAATCTTGGTTAAAACAACCTGATTTAATGCAACTTCAGTTGAATGTCCTCCCTGTATTCGTCAATGACATGTACGCACGCAGTAATGAGCATAGGCTACTACATACTGGCCAACATTTCGTTTTTAAAATACGGGAGGTTTTTTTTTGGGGGCTTAATACATAACCCATTGCTATTATTAACCATGTGTGTTAACTATGTAGCCCACTAACCATAATAAGTCAAAATTGAAATGTTTCCAAAATTCCCCAGCTAAACTTTCCATGGAAAGCAATATAAAAAAATATCTAGTTCATTCCCATTAATTCCCGTTAATTCCCATGAAAGTTTCCAAATTGGAATGTTTCCTAAATTCCCCAGCTAAATTTTCCATGGAAAGTTTCCAGATAGTTTCCAGAAATTTACCGGAAGATTTCCACCCCTTTGCAACCCTAAGTATAACACAAACATATGCATTGATAATACAACAGTGTACATACATACATATTCAATAAAGCTGGCTTGATATGATTTATATTTGATGCTTTAATGCAATGCCTTCAAACATGTCTTCTTATAGCAAAGCAAAATACACTGAAGTGCATGAAAAATGAACAAAATGTACAGTATATCCGTCGTTATCGCTTATTCCAGATTTACCTGCGATTCTTGGAATACCAGATGGAAAACTCAAATGATTGTAAGAAGAATTTTGTGGCTGTTTATGATGGCAGTAATGCCATTGAGGACCTAAAGGTAATATATTTTATAATATGTCTAATACTTATATACAGTTAATCCAGCCTGTAAAATCAAAGCCCCTTCATAAGATGTACTTTAATTTGTTGCACATTGTATCAGATTTATACTCTCAGTTTTTCTCTCCTTCTACACAACAGGGTTTATCTTTCTTTACTTCTCATATATGCTCCTTTTATTATAATATTTGAATCATATATGTAGCAATTGTTTTACAGACCTTGGCCTCAATGAGACTACACATCCAAAACTATACGAGAAATCGGTGTGTGGTTTCTTGCAGGCCAAGTTTTGTAGCACAGTAGCTAATGACGTCATGCTGGACACCGGTGTGGGAGTAGTGAGAATGTGGGCTGATGAGACAAGCCGTCTCAGCCGCTTCCGGATGCTATTCACTTCTTTTGCAGACCGTGAGTTTCTCCTTCATATTATTCTTAACCTGTGTCATTTGACGTTTTGACCATTGTCCCTTTCGTTTACTTTCTACAGCTGACAGGGCAAGCACAGTATGTGGACTGGATGTATGATTGCAAACAGATTTGTAGTAGCACCCTCATGTGGTTTCTATTCAATACTGCAGCTTTTTAGGTAAATTGTCTTGGTAGCTCTTGTGGAAAATGCATGTATTAAGAATGCTGAGTTTCCATGTATCCTCTTGAAAAGAGAGAAAGTCAGTGAGCACTTTATGAATGGAATCACAGTTACACAGCTTTGGTCAAGAATTACAAGAATTTCCTCTCACTGTTAATGGCTTTGGTTGCTTTGTCAGCCTGTTTCATCACATACTGATACACATGTGTTTGTGTTTCAGCACCCTGTTCAAGCAGTGCATTCTTTTGCCACAGTAACATGTGCATCAACACTTCTCTTGTGTGCAATGGCATACAAAACTGTGTATTTCCCTGGGATGAAGGCAACTGCAAAGGTACTCCAGTTGTGCTAAAGCTCTTTGTAATTCTTCTTTTAGAAAGTCTTCTGTGCTGTGCTGTATTACAATGAGTTATGTTGTGTTATGTAATACAAATAATGTCCCGTCAGGCTCTGTTGTGTCACATTGAGCCTCCTTGAGGATCTGTGGTTCTAATTCTACAAAATAGACAGTCACATAGCCCCCCTTATGCAGTGCATATTGGTAAAGGGTGGGCAGGACAAAATATACATTCAAAATGTCTTCTTGGCAGGAAAACAATGATCTCATCATCTTTAATGCCTTTCCAACTAAAAGACCTTGCATTTTGGCTTTTTAGTGGCTCTTAAGCACCTCAAATGATTGGGATGGCTGTTTATCAGTGAAACTGGCTTTTAGTGAAGGTTCTGAATTGTTCCTGGCAACCGAAGATACAGAGTGTCCTAATGGGAATGGCAAGTTATAGACTGATATACTCTCAGTGCCTCTAAATGTCCTTTATATGTCATCTGTTTGTCACTCTCTTCATATCCTTCATTCAGAGAAAAAGAGCAAAAGTTATTTTCACCATATCACAAAGACTCATGGGACAATAATCTGTGTGTCTACGGGTGTGGTGTTACTGCTCCTCATCATCTCCATCCTGGTGCAAGTCAAACAGCCACGAAAGAAGGTAATATTCACAAGGAAATTATTTAGTATCATTCCACAAAATATTGGTGTAGAAATTGCCAATTTATCAAGTGTGTTCAATCATAATTTGGTGTTGGTTAGGTGTTGGTACGTAAGAATAACCTATTCCAACGGGGCGACTTCCAGGAGGTGTTTGACCCTCCACATTATGAACTCTTTACTCTCAGAGACAAGGTTAGTTTGATTACTTTGATGCACTATTAGCTGTACATGGTGATTTTCTTTTATGTAACAATATTATACTTTTTAGGAGATGTCTGGGGACCTCGGGGAGTTATCAGAGGAACTCCAGTCCCTGCAGGCGTTCAGGAGATCCTCATCAAGCTCACGCTGCATTCACGAACATCACTGTGGCTCCCAAGCTTCTGTCAACTCTATTAAAGCCAGTCAAGTTGAACATGGCATGGGTAGGGGATCAATGGAGCTTCCCCCTTTCAGAGGGAACTTCCAAAGCGTCTTACCTCCCATCAGGGACTTGAACAGCAGTATGCGGAAGAAGAGCTGGCCTAGTATGAAACCAGGCCGGATGCAAGGTCATCATGGTATGGGGGATAGAGCGTTGGGGAGGCAGGATAGAGTGATGGAAGAGGATGAAGAGGAGGACGAAGATGGAAGGTATGATGTGTATGTACGCAGAGCAGGAAGCCGAAGAGGGAACTATGAAATGGCCCAGCAAAGATCCTTGTCCATGGACTTCTGAAAAGAAAAGACAAGGTTGGCACTGTAACTACTTTGGGGGCAGAACTCTGCACATTTATAGAAGAGGGGAGACATTTTAACACCACAGGGCGGATGTGTCTCACTTACCTTCTTTATATTAATAATGATTAAAAAGAAGCAATCCAGGACTTCTCTTCCTTCACTTGCCTCATTTATAGTGAGGTTGGGAAACACAGGGTCTGTTACAGAACGCTGCCCGGACACTGACAGCTGACAGGGAGCTGCTATTGTATTTGTGATCAGTGTAAAAGTGAAGACAGATGATAATGCTGTGTATTGTTCTTGTTGTATTTTTTTTAAATACATTTTACTATGAAGGTAATAGATTTTGTTGAAATATGTTTTCAATCAGTGTTTAGGTTCCTAAAGAATGTTTTAAGAGGAAGTGTGATTACGGTACATTTAAAGCAAACAATGTAAAAGTCAACTCTCAGTTCTGTGATTACCTGTATTTAAGAATAAATATGTACATTTCTGCACCACTGGTTAAGGAAGTATCAAGTTGCCTTTGATATAGAGTCAGTTTTAACAACAGATATAAAATGACCATCAACAGTCAGGCTGTCACAGTGTTCCTTCCCAGGAGAAGGGTGTGTGTGAATGTGTGCGTGTGCGTGTGCGTGTGCGTGTGTGTGTGTGTGTGTGTGTGTGTGTGTGTGCGTGTGTGTTTTCAGAAATCTTCTAGAAGGTGAGCTACAGGTGTGCCCTTATAAAGTTAAATATAACCACAAAAAGCCCCAAACTGTTTGCCATTTACAGCCTATCCTTAAATCTTATGTTTCATTTTCTTTTTTGGCTGTAGACACTGATTATAATCGACGTGTGTCAACTCGTCTAGAGAAAAACTACACAGTCTATCTATCCACAGAGAGAACTGCTTAGAGATCAGTCTCTGGTACGTTTTTACTCATAATATAGGACCACAAATGAGCATGTGCACACTGTAGACCTTCAACTGATGGCTGTAGACTGCTTTGTGAAAGGTTGTATCCCAATGGTGATGAGAATCAGATAATGTGAAAATGGTTTATACACTGTAATCAGAATACACAATTGTTTTATTTATTTTGTTTATTTTCCTTTTCTCACACAGACACAGTTTTGTGTTCAGTGTGCCAAACTACTTCAGTAACCTTAGAGCTGGAGGACAGAACACATTTTGAAATCCAGAAAGTAATTTCTAAGCCACAGCCTTGCAGTTTAGTCAGCAAATCTGTGGGGTTCATTTATCATATTCAGAAAATTCACTGGGCAGATGATTCATGGAGCAACTATGCATACACACAGACAAACATGAACATGCAGTCCTGTCAGTACAGTATGGGTGCAGTTTATGCCAGTGTCATGCTAAAAAATAATTAATATGATAATAAAAGGTTTGGCTACTGGTTGGCTACTTTATACACTTGACCAAAACAATAAAAATACTGTATGACCAAACAGCAGATAAATACTGTACACAGGTCATGAGTGGCACTGTTCTGCCCAAAAGACATAATTTGGCCTCATATTAAAGGGAAGAAGATTTATCAAATCTCTGTCTTTGTGCCTGCTTTTTCAGTAACACTCTGGTGCGTAGTACATCAAAAAATGGAATGCTTCAAATAAATTCAAATTAGGTCAATAAGTGCAGGCTGCATGGCTTTTAACAGTAAGTGACTATTCGGATCTGTGATAGTAACTCAACTTATTATCATACAAAGGGGTTTGTTTCTTAACTGAATTCATAGCGAACACAATGGAGAAAAACAGCTCTGCAGAATGGAACACCACTTATTTTTAAACAGACATAGATATGTTATATCTATAACTTCCAACCCTGTGTTATGTATAACCCTTATGTTGTATTAAATGCGTCAACAGCATGCAGGTGACTGTGTGGTCTTCAGCAAAGAAAGTTAACATCAAGTTGATTTTACAGTACATTGAATAAATGAGTGAGTCAGGTGATCACTTATTCAAACATCAACCGGTTGGCCTGCAGTCTGTCAACCATTAACAGGGAGTTCAACTCAGAGACAGACATGCATGCTTAAAAGTTATCATGGAGTTTAGGATACTATGACATAAGAGTGTACTGATTGTCGTGTCTGTGTGTGTGTGTGTGTGTGTGTGTGTGTGTGTGTGTGTTTGTGAACTACTATACTGTATATGCCTCATGTATGCCCTCAGTTACACAACCACACATGATTCTTTATGAGATACAGTTGTGGTTGCACACAGGCATGACAAAGCAGATATCGTGTTCATTCTCTTGTGTGCAGCAACTCAGCGTTCCTCACTGTTCCAACTCATAAATGCTCCACAGACTATATGTGACACATGCTTCTGATATGACACAACAGCGAATGCAGAGTATGTAACCCTGACAGGTTTTTCATCATTCCTCTCTGAAACTACTTTACATAAATGTGATGTCACAAAACATAACAAAAAATTAGCAGCCGCAGAGAAAAACACTGCATCAGTCTTTGTGCATCCTTCATCTGTAAGTTCTATTTCTTTTTCTCTGCAGGCCACACATGAGAACATTATGTTTTTCAGTCTAGATTGACATGAAGTCAGGCTTGCAGTCAGTCTTTCTCCAGCCAGCGTGTTGTTTCAGCAGTACAACAATGTCTCTCAGTGTGTTTAGAGGCGACTAATTTTCGAATCACAACGAGCTCCTCAGTGATTCATCAAAGAAGGCCAGGTGTTCGTGCGCCAGCAGGGGTGTATTCTCCCCTAGAACAGCCTCCCTGAAGTTGGGCCGTCTCCAGGCGTACACCATACTGTTTAGAAAGCCTTGCAGGGACACGCTTGCAGCCTGAAATAAACAAAACAATACTAAAACCTGCAACTCAACGACAGATGATATTTTAATTTCCTCAATCGAAAACCCGTTCTTCTGAAAGTTACCTGTAGCATGTAAAGGCCAAATAGGCTGTGTTGTTCAATGTTTGTCCAATTCATCAGGGTAGACAGTAGAATGAGTACAAGAGCTACATAGAGGAAGAAACAAGGCATCAATCTGAAGGTCGATTTAAAATTAACGAAGTGTAATACATTAGCTTTAAAATGTGTGTGAGTGTGTGTGTGTGTGTGTGTGTGTGTGTGTGTGTGTGTGTGTGTGTGTGTGCGCGCACCTGGTGTCCAGCAGAATAAGATGACCATCACCATATTTCTTGCAGTAGAAAACACTCTTTTGAATCTCCTTCTTGAACGTCCATCTCCCTCCACAGGAAAAAGCCCTTCCTGCTCATGTCTTTCATACCATTTGCCAACCTTATAGTAAATGACCTGAAAAAAGAAAAAGAGAAATTACATTCTGCTTACACATGTAAATATATACTATTCAAGGCTTCAGATAGCACTGTAAAATTATAAATCATAACTATATTTCCATGGATGTTTAAAGCCAATTCACAAGATAAAACTGTAAATGACAATATGTCTAAATTCCTCTTAAAATAATGTGATTGGTGTTTACTTACAGAGCAAGAAAGCATCACTGATATCACGATGAGGAAGAGAAGAACTCTAATAAAAGTGTCGTGAATTCTCTCCTGGGAAGAAAAAAAATCATGTTAGCATAAACGCACTACAAACTATAAATAAATGCTTATTTAATAAAAC
Source organism: Perca flavescens (assembly GCF_004354835.1). NCBI lineage: Eukaryota > Metazoa > Chordata > Actinopteri > Perciformes > Percidae > Perca > Perca flavescens. Next base: position 26,225,375 of record NC_041338.1, read on the forward strand.
GTGCAACAATACCAATCAAATAAAGCAAAATAGCTAAAATATTAATAATTATACAACAAATTATGGGTTTTATACTCACAGCAACAGAGCAGGAATCACTCCAGACGTGCAAGAACAAAATACAACTGAGAGCAAAAAAAATCAAAAAGGTCAAAAATGCAGAAAACAGACCTATTTCAGTTCTGTAACTTATTTGAAGTTGGGTGCTCACCTGGTGCAGTATTTGCTATCATTACGGACAATCAATGCTCTGTCAGTGACTGGAATCATCGGAGTTGTTTTTATGAAGGGAGTGAGCACATATGCTATGTATATTGCAATGGGGATCAACCTGTGATATTAGACAACAGAGATACAGCATTTTAATTGTTTACAATAGGAATAAGTTCCATAAAGTCTGGAAAGGTAATTGAAGCTAAAGTATGCTGTTAACAAACTCACCACACAATGGCATATACAGGTATAGCGACTATTTTCCTTCTACACCGGCTCTATTAACCAGACAGATAGGAAGAAATAAATAGTTAAATTAGACTGTTTTTGTACAAATTATTACCAGTGAAATGCAATAAATGCAGTGGGCGCCTCACCTGTCCACCCTCATCCTCAGTGGATCTTGCTCTCCACCCTTGGATTGCATTCTTTGAATTCCATGCGTAAACCACCACCAGCAAAAATGAAATGAAATAAAATGTCTGAAACAGAACGGACAAACACACAAAATGCAAAGTTGTGAAATATAACAATTTGTCGTAGCACAATGTTATGCAAAATGTCACTTGATCACAATCTGATCAGTTCTGACTTCCCACAGGTACTCATTTTTGTTTGCATAAATGCCGTAGGGTCCCAACTGCTGCCCACGTATGTTATAGCATAACATTATGTCCTTGTCCTACTCCATACATTTTTTAAGTTTGTTTGAAGAGGGTTTAGATTGGGGTTTACGGCCAACTGAATTGTTTTGAGAACACACCAACCAATAAAATTATTTATTTTAGCCTTGTTGTGCCTTCCTTTTTATCAATTCAGAAATCTAAACTAAAACAGTTATTTTTGCTTTGAATACATATTTGGACTTTTGCAAGTCTAAATAGTTTCCATATGTGCATTTTGAAAGAAAGCCACAATCTGAACTGAATGAAAGGGATTAACAGTGTTTTAGCTCCTACATTACATTCTTTTCTATGTTTGTTCTATGTCAAATCAAGATCTACTCTGCCCTTAACTCCCATCACTGCAAAATACAATGTGAATTCAGAAAATGTTGGATTTAAGTTGATAAAGTTTATAATAGAGTTACAGAAACATTGTAAAACTTAAAACAACTATTAACATCACCTTTCAATCTGAGGAAATAATGTAGAGACATTTGCATATGTAAAGACATGACACAACAAGTTTTGACATATTTTACTGGTAGAATGACATGACACATCTCAGTTACAATCCTGGGGAAGTCCTACAGTGATGTGATTTGACTCTGACATTGTTTTCAACCCTGAAAACTACAGATACTTCAGCTGGAAAGTACATGTATTAATTCAAGCTCAACCTCTCAACCTCCCTGCCTCGTTTAGGAAGAATATGATCCCTTTCACCCACCAGGAAATTATCTTGTAACTCATTTATTTGTAGGGGGTAAGAGGTCTATGTCAAACCCCCACCTCATGCCCAGGCCGATGAGGTGGTGGGGTGTTTTGAGGAAGCTGGAAGAGAACAGGAAGCTTGAGAAGTGCAAAAACGGGTGTGTTTATTAACAAAACAACAACAAAAAGCATACTCAGACAAAGGGCACAAAATGAAAACCAGGAAATACAAAAAAAACTAAAGGAGGCAAAATCCAAAGAGAGAAAACAGCAACCTCACAGCAAGCTGCCAAGTTCTTTCTATTTTCTTCTCACCTAATTGGACCCTATCACCTGCACAAGTGATTATTCTGTGAGCTAAACTGAAAAAGCAACCTTAACTTACTATTTATACATATATGTGCACCTACAATAATAGGCACCCCAAATATTATAAAAATGTAATTCACTGCATAACTATCTTACCTATTGTTTGACACCTTATAAGTGCCCAGCCCATCCCTGCTGAAAGGACCTAATCAGGCAAACCTTTACAGTACGTTCTCTCCTTGATTAAGCGGGTGAGCAGCTGATCTACCACCCACATCACAGGCAGAACCATAGAAAAATATTATGAACCCATAAACATACTAAACAGGCCCATGTCAAATGATAAAGTAGTACATAAAACTAAAACATTAAACTAAAACATTACACTGAAATTAAGGATTAAGCAGACAAAAACATTGATAATTTTGGGAACAGAGGCTTGTGAAAAGGGAGAAAGGCAACCTTTTCACAGTCTTATAAAGTGAAAGTAACTGTTCCTCACCAGTGACAGTGGCAGGCTGTATTGGCAGATGATTACACTGTTGTCAGTGCTCAATTTGTTCATGACACTGGTGGACATCAGGATCAGAGCAGCCAGGAGGTCCGCCAGGGCGAGCTGCACCAGGAGGTACACCTGTAAACACATACACAAAAAGAATGTTGCTGTAAATCTGTGAGATGCATAAGAAAACAAAAATAGTAAATTAAAAATATCCTGCACTGGAACATTCAGTACCAAAAAAAAATCAACCAACTATAAAAAATATTGAATCTATTAATTATAATTATAAACACAACATACAGTACACAGGCTACCAAAAGCAGACACACAGCACACAGGCATGTCCATACATAAATAAATACATACGACTCACCTGTTCTTTTAGATACCTCCATCTCACTGTAGAAACCACCAGAACAGAAAAACTTCCAATCACACTGCAGTTAATTAGAAATATGTCATATATTAGACAACCCCATAGAGGCTGTGGCAAAATTATATCAGCACTGCATTCAATTTAGTACATTTCTTGACAATGTGTACAAGGTTTAAAATGAAGTAGAAACCCGAAGTTGTGAATTCATGGTCATTTGGCACCACATCAAAACTAAACCTGAGCCAAGATTGGTTTATTGCACAGGTCAGAGTGTCTAGGACAGCTTATCACAGACACATGTGTGACACCAGCATAAAAAGCTGTAAAATGACACACAATCAATCATAACCGTTCTCTTGGCTCATCAGAAACTAAGTGAATTAAACCGTATTCCCATTCCAGCACCAGGTTTGTCCTCTCTCTTATTGTTTTCATTTCTTTTTCACAAGCAAAAGAAAGAAACCGAGAGACTCATAAACAAAGACACAGCAACAGGGTGACTGAGTTCACTGAAGAAATGTTTAAGTTTTCAGCAGCTACAACTATCCTGTGAGCTACAACTCAGAATTCAGAAAGAAAACATAAGGCCTCCTCTTGTTACGTGTTGCCTTGCTGGTTTGGCAAACCTCTCCACAATCAGAAAATTAAAATTATAAAGATTATTATTCTCCTGATATAATAATAGAATTATAGGCTTACTGTACAACCCATTTTTAAACATGTTTATATGCTACAATCTGGTTGCTATAGAAACTCCTAATGTAAATAAATAACATGAAGGGTATATCAAGCATAAAAGAGAAAAAGCATGAGGATGCATATTACCTGGGAGTGAGTAACACTAAGTACTCAGTAGAGAGAACATCAATCTAAGAAAGAGAATTCAAACATGCTATTAGAAATGTACCTATTATTTCCCTCCTATCAGTTCATTACATTTTCAAGTAATGTATTCATGCACAGAAAATTATGAATGCCTACCTGATCTTCACTCAGTGTACCATTGAGCTCCATTGTAAATATCTCAATATCTCACACTCTGTTCTGGCACAGCCAAATGACCTGTCTCCATAACAGGCCTTTGTGAAAATATATTTTCTTATCCAAGCACACCTCTATAAAAGTCTGCACCTTGTCACGTGATGCTGTTTTGACTCCACCTGCTTTGAGTGTGTGCTCAATGGGTTAGTGCAACACTTTTAAATGGGAATCCCCAGGTGCAATGGGAAATATTCCTTGTCTTACGGTTACCTCCAGTGTTTCAAGAAATGAAAACACTCACACAGTCAAAAATAGTGAAACGGAATTTCCTCCGTACTAATGGATTTTACCTTTCCCCTGAACCATGCTCTGAACTTACCTGTTAACATCGAATGCGATCAACCATGTTACTAGGTTCACAGTGTGGAGATAGGTCTGACAACGCGAGACTGGTTCACAGCAAATGATAATTCATAAAGGATAAAATCCATATAAATATGATAAAATCTGTGTTACAGAGACATCCAGTGGTATGAATCGGCCTTGCATTTTACTACGTTAAGACCTACTTTTTAAGCGAAAATAAATAAATAATGCAAGCATTTTGCTAAACACGGACAACCAAAAAATGGCGCAGGGTATATTGTGTTAATATAACAGCTTGAATGTGTATGGAAAAAAAAATAACACAATGTTTTTTTTTTTTTTTTTTAGTTACAGATATTAACGTGTGTTGATAAAGTTGATTCAAAGTGATGACGTCGAGGATTCCACGTTGGCCCGGACGTGGCACTCGGCAGTAGTCCTGTGTGGAAATCAGAGTAACCGGATCAGTGTAAAACTATCACACGTCGCGCCTAACGTGGCTAATATTAGTACTTCTTTCATAGATTGAAACATCAGCGGCCAGTTATGGGGCTCACCATTTCGTCAATCTTTGAACGGATTTTTGGCAAAAAGCAAATGAGGATTTTGATGGGTGAGTGAAAGCTGTGTTTGGCTAACTAATGTTAGTGAGGGGCACGGTGTTTAGCTTTAGCTTCAACGTTAGCTAGATAAGTCTCGTTAGCTAGCTAGCTAGCTAGCTATCTATCTATGATGAGCTTAAAATGGCATTGAAGTTCTTAAACTTTCCCAGTATAGCACTGGGACAGAAGCAGAATTATAACCCAACTAAGAGCCATTTGATTAATTGTAATTACTGTAAAACTACAACAAAATCAGCTAAGTTATCTTACAGCTAGATTTAAGGTGTTTTTCTTCAAAGGAAGTTTGCTTACGACAACCTTATCCCGAAAACCGCTGAAATTAAAGTAGAATTGTTGTTACATATTAGCTAATAGTTTGTAATAAATCAACGTTTGGCTGCCAAGTGTCTTTTATATAATACACACTTCCTAACCATAACTTAGTTAACGTTACATCTAGTTGAGAGACAACGTTAATAGCGGTTTATTGATAATCAATCTTAAATGACGTTAACGTTTAGCTATATAGCTTTAGGTAAGGTTAGCTTCTATAAGTTAACCTGACGGTATCTTGTTATGGCGTTTCCTTGGGTGACGCTAACTAACTCCTTATGACGTTTGTGTTGCATTATTTTCAGTCATGTTTCCGGATAGTTATGGAGTTATAAGTTTCACGACGGACATATTAATATAAAGATCAGCTTTAGTGGATTGTTTTTCCCCTCCTACTAATTGATGGCTCGCTAACTTTACCTATGCTCTGTACACATGATTCACTTTGTGCAGTCACATGTTCTCTGTTGTTTCATGTCCTCTGATGATTAGCTCTATAGTAAAACACCTGTTATGCAATTTACAGCAGGTTGTTATCAATAGCTCTAACTTTGCTATGCTCTCCTGATAAAAACGTTGATTTTTATCACTTTTTTTTTTTTTCTTCCCCTGTAGTTGGGCTGGATGCTGCCGGAAAAACAACTATCTTGTATAAATTGAAGCTTGGTGAAATTGTGACCACCATCCCAACCATTGGTAAGAGAAACATGAACAGTTAATTTAAGTTAAATTATGGTTCTTTTGATCGTTTAATGTGTACCTCAACATGATTGATTTATTGAACTTTGTGTACAGTGTTAAGATCTGTCCCTTCTCTTTCCCCTGTAAAGGTTTCAATGTGGAGACAGTAGAATATAAAAATATCAGCTTCACTGTATGGGATGTTGGTGGCCAGGACAAGATCAGACCCCTCTGGAGACATTACTTCCAGAACACACAGGTATGAATGTGACTGCTTTGGTTTCATAATGCAAAGCTAAGCTCCTGTTTAATATAACAAAGACAGTGTCAGGGAGGAGCAGTAGTAGTTAGAGCTTTAACAATTTCAAATTTTACTGTACCGTAAATTGTCTCAGAAATAATTGCAGTTAACAATGTAATTGTCTCTTTCAGTCAAATTTGAAAGAATCCCAGATACATATTTTGGTTATATCACAGTTATGTGACCCAGATAATATAATAACACAAATACACAGCCTAAAAAGTAAACCACACCACTTCATTATCATAAAACAGTTTTTTCTTCAATGAACATTAAATTGACAATTATCATCAACAGTCATAACCTTTAGGGCCTTAACTAATGTGAGCAATTAATTGCGGTTAAACAAAGAAACAGTGATTATTTTAAAACAAATTACAATTATGTAATACTTGTTACATGCCTAGTAGTAGTAGTAGTAGTAGTAGTAGTAGTAGTAGTACACACCACCACTCTGAAATACTTCTACTCAGATCACCAAGTAAAGCTATTTCAGTACAATACTTCAATCAACCAGAACTCATGTCATCAAAGTATGAAATTGACGCTTCACCAAGTAGACTGGAATAGTGCCAAAGCGGCCACAGATTCCACTTAATGTCATTTCAACACATTCAATGTATTAATTTTAACTCGCATGTATTTAACACACTACTTTGCAGCACACATTCTGTTGAACGTTATCCTCTGACAACATTGGTGCTGTTGGTAAAAGTTAATGAGTGTAATGCTCACATTTCAAACTTTGTACTTTATACTCTTTCATGTAGCCTGTTACTTATTTTATAAACATTTTATTTTAATGGAATAAAATAGTTTTGCTTCTTCCTGTAGCTGTTTTTTTTTTACCTAGATCAGTCCTGCATCAGCCAAGCTACGTAATTGGTAGCATTGCATGTCCAAATTTCATCATAAACACTTCTTTTCTCTCAGTTTTGTAGTTTTTGGATCTTGGGATCATATTCAATACATTTTCAACATCTCTGTACATATATAGATAACTACTCTACATAACGACATTTTAGTCTTTACATTTATTTACTCGCTCAAATTATATGGAGCTGCTTCTAAAGATTATTTTCATTATAGATTAATCGGCACATCACAATTAATGGATTAATTGTCATGTCCACAAATGTCAGAAAGTTGTGAAAAATGTCCATCACAGTTTCCCAGAGCCTTTGTAGGAAGAAACCTCGGCAGACCCAGACTCTTGGTAGGCGGTGTCTGACGGGCTGACGGGGGTGTGATGAACAGTGGCAATAATAGTCATAATAAGGATAATGGAACAGTGACTACAATGGTAGTCGTAGTAGTTCATGTCATAGCAGGGCACGGCAGGGCGTTACGGGATGTAATGTGGCACAGCAGAGCGTGGGTGGATGCAGTGGACGCGGCAGGACGCAGCCAGACATTGCAGCAAATATTCACATCACTGTAACCAGAGAAAACAAAAATGACAAAATGATTTATTTATTATCAAAATAGTTTGTGAAATACATTTTCAATCCACTATTCTGCTTATCATTGCAGCTCTAAAATTAAGAAAAGGGAACTACTGTAACCACTTCAATGCTTTTTTTTTTTTTTACATGTAGGGCCTCATCTTTGTGGTGGACAGCAATGACCGAGAAAGAGTGGCAGAGTCTGCAGAGGAGCTCACAAAGATGGTAGGTATTTAATATGTTCAGCTCAGGAGGCACTGTAATACAAGGATAGTGTTCTCTGTGCATTGATCAATTGTAAAGAGTTTCATAATTTGCCATTATTGTGAAATGCGGAAAAGCTGCCTCTGACTTAGAGTTGTCTAATATTGTGACATAGTTAAATCAGAACAAATAATAGTATTATGATATTATTTACAGTGCCAACTTTACATTGGATAACAATTGTTCACACCACCAGGATCTGTATATAGTCAAACTAAAACCTGTATGTATGTGTTCATGTCTTAGGGAAATATAAATTTTTCTCAATAGGAATCTGGGTCTGTGTATATCTATCTATCTATCTATCTATCTATCTATCTATCTATCTATCTATCTATCTACCATAGTTCATAGAAATGCAGCGCAGTGACGACAGACATTTCATCCACCTCGTTCTCTCTATCAGTCTGTTATTGTTAAAACTGCTGAAGGAGCATTCTCAGTGATAGGCCTGTTCTTATTTAATATAGGCTTTTTATTTTGGATAATTTATTTACATTTGTTACAGCTGTTTTTCAGACAGGGAAGGAAAACTGTCTTTGCATTTTATTTTGATCTGTTTTAATAAAAGTGCTTGTGACATCTCACATGTGGCTTTGACTTACAACTGAACATTTATCCTGCTTCGTAGAAAATACCCAGATATATATTGCCATATAGCTATTCATCTGGAAAAATATGCGATATGATTTTTGGCCCATATCGCCCAGCCCTAGGTTAACCCGTGACTTCTTCCGAGCCCATTAACAATACAACTGCCCAATCGCCTTAACCCTGATATTATCCATGCCTTTGTGCTGCGTCAGTGTTACTGGCATTGTCTGTTCTTTACAATAGGTGTGGTCAACTTCTTGATGATTCACCAAAATATTCCTAGGTGAAGGCAAAGTAAAAAAAGTATACACTGGATGAAATGCCACTTCTCCAGGGTCCAAATTGTTGTGACAGTCAATAGCATTTTTGAAGTTTTTACATTGAATTCTTTACACTGTATAATCACTTCACATTGTCTGTCATTATTTTGACTTGCCGTTATGTTATAATGCATTTTTTATGTTAACCTTAAAGTGCTGTAGGCTAGTGGGGAATGATTAGCAGAGTAGAGTTTTTTTGTTTGTTTTTTTCTAGTAAAATGTGAGTAAAATGTTTTGTTTAACCATGCCTCATTTTTGCAGCACTTATTCTGACTGCATTTCTGTGAAGCACTCTATAAATAGTTTTTTTTGTCTTGTTGAGAAATTCTTAGGCCTTTAGAAACTTCCGTAAGGACTCACAACAAACAAGTAATATTGTGTCACTGTAAATTTATGTAATTAATACAATCACACATTATTCTGTTTGTAGTGTTTTGTCCCTAATATGTAATCTTAGAGCTGATGTTCTAATCTGTCGTCTGCCCCTGTAGTTGACAGAGGACGAGTTGAAAGACGCCGTTTTGCTGGTGTTTGCTAACAAACAGGACCTTCCCAATGCCTTAACAGTCAGCGAACTCACAGACAAACTCGGCCTACACGCCCTCCGCAACAAAACTGTAAGTAATCTGAATAAACATGCTCCCTACACCTGCAGTACGACTCAAATCTGTAAGCATGTGCAGTGCTGCATTCATATCTTTCTCATATCTAATTTACGCTATATAATCTGACCCCACAGTGGCACATTCAGTCAACCTGCGCCACCCAGGGCAGTGGGCTGTATGAAGGACTTGACTGGCTATCCAAAGAATTGTCCAAGAACTGAAGAAGGATCGGCTGGACAGATGAGAAAGAGAGAGAGAGAGAGAGCCTGAACACCACACCACAGGACAGGAGAGAAGGCACAGACATTCAATCCAGAAACATTTGGTCTTCCAGCACCAATGTTCACAAAAAGGACAAGGCTGGTGGACAATATATAATCATCTTTGGGAAATTTTAATATTACATATTTCTTTCTTTTATTATCAATAATATTACCATATTATCTCTTGGTATAGCCTCTATTCTTCTCCTTTTGTACCCAAACTCTTACATGGCAACACTTTGTAATTACACATTCAGTTGCATAATGAGCAAATGCCATATTAGAGAAATGTCATGGAAACAATTAATAATGGGAGGTGTTCTTCAATTTAACACCTTAGCTCCTGTGTAGGCAGCATTTTCAGTAATTGACCACTTGTAGAAATTACTCACAATGTTTAGGCTGCCTCAGGCTGTTCATCTCCACAACCCATCATGGATATTTGACTCCCTCGCAGACCTGACCCTTTGCTCTTCACTGCTATGTCTCATGCAAACTCATTTCTGTAAAGGCCTGTAGCCCGTTGAATGAGATGAATGAGGATTGCAGCGATTTCACAAATAGATCTTGTTAGTAGTGTGGAACCACATGGCCTGCCAGTAAATGGATCCAAAAATGAACCTTGTGCCTTCTGGTCCCTCTTAACACAAATCGGAGTAATCCTTTCCTTATCTCATTCTGAGGTCATTCTCAGTCATAAGATGCTTTTGTGACTTTTTTTTTTTTTTTCGGAAAGACAAAATAATGCAACTAGACATTTCTTTTATTCTGCAAAGTATGCAGAGGTGCACCAGAACCACGCCAGTGTGAGTGTAGATTGCTTCTTTACAACTTGACTTCACTATTAACCAGGATTTCATCCTCTTTACTCCTCCAGCTTATTTCTTAATAGCCACCATGAAAACAAGGATTTAATTAAAATGTTTACTTCTTCTGTCACTCTAAGAGAACATCTTTTTTTGTCCTAAAAGGAGGAAGAAAGCCTTTTTTTTTCAGTGTTGACACACGGCCAATGTCAGTGTGACACAAAGTAGCATGTTTTTGTTGTTTGAGTTTGTTGTACTGTCTGAAAGCAAATACTGTATTATATTCTAATTATTCTACCCCTCTTGAAACACAAAAACATACCTGCCCATCAGTTTGTTTATGTGTATACATTCCAACCTATGCTTGCAGATGCTGGAGCTGCCACTCTAAAAATTATTCGCAAAAAAATATTTTACAAAAAAAGCTCTGAATAAAGACGATGTTAAAAACAAATGTGCGTTTTGGACTCCACTCATTGTTTGGGATGGGCAATTGTCATTTGACCTGGACTTTTAACCATTCAAAATAAAATGTCAAACATCTGATCACTGTATCACGCAAGGTCAAATCAGATCATAATTACGTAATTATCAAATTTTGTTTCACAACTCAACTGGCATCTTTTATCAGGAACTATGCCTGATAAGAGGAAGTGTAAGAGGTTTAGCTCTGACTTAAGACAGATCTTGTTCCTGTCTATCTTTGGTTAAGTATTCACTTTTAAACCACGTTTACACCACTCTGAAACATTTCACATCTTGTTAATATATCTTTGTCTAAGCTCAGGGACGGTCTAAAGTCATCTGCATAGCAAAATGCACACCTGATTGTTGAAAATAGCTGCAGGCAGGGGCGGATCTACCGGGGTGGCATAGGGTGGCAAATGCCACCCTAAAAGAAAGCCTTGCCATCCCAGTTGGCAGCATCGAATTAAAAGTTATGGCCAATTTGACCATTTACGAGCGTGAATCTCCAATGTCCTACTGCAGGCAGTCAAAATTTGTTTGCTTCCCCTCTCACACATCTGCCACTCATCACCTGTGTCTTACCTTAATGCCTGTCCTGTGATAATGCCCCTTACTTCTATCATACGTCTATCTCCTATTAAGTGAGATCACATTGTATGGTCACCTCAAATGCAGGACAATGATTGCATGAGATTAAGTTTATCAGTATGAGTTTTTAAATGGCAGCCTGTGCCCTTTTATAGTGTGTACATACTATTTCTCATCAAACTGTGATTAAATTCAGTATATATACGTCTGCCATATGTCGCCACCCCTCAAAAATTCCTGCCCCCCTCTCGCCACCCCATAAATATTTTTCTAGATCAGCCCCTGGCTGCAGGCAAGCTAATTTTGCATAAGAACTAAAATGTTATGGATGTAAATAAGCTGTCATGAAGCTCTCTTACAGCTATAAACAAACAAGTGAAGAGTTAAAAGCAATACATCTAAAATGCCCACCAAGACAGGGAACATACATGGCCTGCAGTGGACCTTTGTTCTGAACTCTAATAATAGGATGATACCTACTGTAGGAGAAAAATACAGAGAGAACATGCCAGCATGTTCATATATACAGTTCTGTGTATTTTTGCTGCATATTAAGGTCAACAATTAAGGTTGTTAATTCTGTAAAGTCTATTGGCTTTTTTGTGAAAGTGGACAGTAAACATGAAACTGGATAAAAGATGTTTTAATTGTAATTCATTTTTTGAATCCTGTAGGCATTAGTGGAAACTCAGGGAACAAAAAATATGTTATGTTCTTCTTGTCCCTGTGATAGAGCAATGAATTAGCACCAGGCTTAGAATGGTTTCATATACACAGTTTGTTGTGTTGAATTTTTCCTTTTGCAAAACCAGTTAACATTGAAATTATGCAAATTAATTGAATACATAACTAAACATGAACTTGGCGTGGAGTGTGGGTGTTGTAAGGTGCATAAAAGAACAACAAGGAAACTGAGGTAATGCTTGTGACTCATCGTGCTGTTCCCATTGCTGCACTGCAAGGGGCGATATGTCCAGAGCCGCTCCAGCAGAGTGATCTACAATGTTTTAAAGGCACAAAACAATAAGCCAATGGTGTCTGTCATGCTTGGTCCTTAAACATTCTATTGAAATAAATGTAATGTATTTTTAGGAAGTCAGGTTTTCAAACAACTACTTCTTTTAGGGTTGTTATTCCACGTATCCACAGTATGTTTAAATCTGTTCAGACAGTTGCTAAGTGGTGAAGTGAGAGACAGTGCTGATTTGTTTGGATATGAGGCCAACATTATATTGTTCTTTCAAAGTAAACAAAAACACTGTCAGTGCTTATTAACAGTAGTGAGATCAACAACAATTCATATTTTCTATGCATCACAATCAAAATCATGTCCGAAGCTTTAGCTAGTCCCAGGTAATTAGGACCTTCATACAGTGTTTACAGGTGAAGGTATAGGCCTAAGCATTATATAATTGGCTTGGCTATGATGTGTGAATGACTGTCCTAATGTATTTATGACAGTTAATCAGGCTTAGTGGAGCTGGGTCAATGCAGTGTGTGTGCAGCAGGGTGGGTCAGCATAGAGGAGCACATGTGTGTTCTCCTGCCTTCAGCCCCCCTTTTTCTTCACTTTCCTGCACTCTTAAACTCTGGAAATACATTCAATGGGATTCACAGCTTCACTGCCCAACATAACCAAAAAGGTAAGTTTCAAATTTGATTGTGCTATATTAGCATATATTCATTGTATTCTGGATACTTTACTATTTTTGATATAATTTCCTGTGTTTTTCTGCTAACTCAACTTCAGTATTAAGAATCTTGCACAACATGCTAAATTACTGCAAAAAGTAACAGCACACAACTACAAAAATGGTCAGTTTAACAAGCCGTGTCTTTGTTAAAACTAACGTACAGTGTGGCAAGAACATGGGGTTTCCAGTTGGCCCAGTTGGAGCATAGTCCTTCACATCTAGACAATGTGGTAGCTCAGGCTGATCTTGGGCGTTTCCCCCGGTGCAGGACGATGCCGATACCAGTACCACAGCCGGCCTACTCCCAGGCCAGGGAGAACCTTGTGAAGGCTATCCCACCCAAGCTCCTGTGTCTGCTGGCCTGTGGAGGAATTGACTGCCGCTATGAAGGACCAGCATGTTGGAAATTAAATCAACAGGTCATTCGAGGCCTTTTTTCCTCCTGGTGAGACTATGTTACTGCAGTCTCATAGATATTGCTGTGTTTAAAAAACAATAAGTGGCAATTTGCTGATTATGAACTTACTATTGCAGGGTGACAGATGACATTATTGCCATGGCACGACCATCCAATCATCTAATTGAGAAGTACAACATCATAGAACAATTTCGAAGGTAATCCCTGTTGATTATTATTCCTGCAATGTGTGACATTATTATTGTACAACCCCCTGCGCACATACAGGTAATTAAAGGTGCAGTAGGTAAGACTTATACAACTAACTTTCTGTCATATTTGCTGAAACTGACCCTATGTTCGAGTAGAACTACATAAAGCAGGTAAAAAAAATTAAAAATCTGGCTCCTCTGGCACTACCTACAGCCTGTAGTGCGATTTGCAAAAATCCACAGCTCCCTGTTCAGATGCACCAATCACGGCCAGGGGGGGTGTCAGTCACTGCTCATGCATACGCATTAATTCTCCCTTGTGGGGGGAGGGGCTTAGGAGACCATTTAGGGCTTTAGCAGAAAGGGGGGAGGGACTGAGAAGTTGTCGATGTTAACATTTTTTGGCTAAGTCCTGAATCTTCGCAGTCCTACCTACAGCACCTTTAATTGAAAACAAAGTGGGAAAACGCATCTAGAAAACAAATATTTAGTCAGTTTAGTTACTTTTACTGTGTAAAATGAGGATAAGACATCTGACATCATTGTGTTTTAATTACAGTAATCAATTTATCCAATAGTGAGCAAAATTTTAATTTATTATAACAAGAAATATGAGACAAAAAAACAGCACCAGTGTCAACCGTTGTCTTCATAATATATGACATTTATTCCCAGGTTGAACATCAGATCGATCATCAACATGCAGCTATCTGGAGAGCATGCTCACTGTGGACCTCCCCTAGACCCTGAAAGTGGTTTCACATATTCTCCACAGATCTTCATGGACAATGACAGTGAGATCTTGATATACACAACATGGAAGACTGACTGTCCTTTTTAAATCTATACCACTCACAAAGTGGGGAGATGTAAATAAACAGAAACAGTTACTGTGTGGTTACAGGATTTTATGAGACCGTTATGGTTTGTGCCAAAGGGGCAGCAACTTCTGTAACTCTTGAGTTGCAGTATACACTCGCCTAAAGGATTATTAGGAACACCTGTAAGATTTCTTGTTAATGCAATTATCTAATCAACCAATCACACGACAGCTGCTTCAATGCATTTAGGGGTGTCGTCCAGGTCTAGACAATCTCCTGAACTCCAAACTGAATGTCAGAATGGGAAAGAAAGGTGATCTAAGCAACTTTCTGGTGGCATGGTTGTTGGTGCCAGACGGGCTGGTTTGAGTATTTCACAATCAGCTCAGTTACTGGGATTTTCACACACAACCATTTCTAGGGTTTACAAAGAATGGTCTGAAAAAAGAAAACATCCAGTATGCGGCAGTCCTCTGGGCGAAAATGCCTTGTTGATGCTAGAGTTCAGAGGAGAATGGGCCGACTGATTCCAGCTGATAGAAGATCAACTTTGACTCAAATAACCACTTGTTACAACCGAGGTATGCAGCAAAGCATTTGTGAAGCCACAACACGCACAACCTTGAGGTGGATGGGCTACAACAGCAGAAGACCCCACCGGGTACCACTCATCTCCACTAAAAATAGGAAAATGAGGCTACAATTTGCACGAGCTCACCAACATTGGACAGTTGAAGACAATGTTGCCTGGTCTGAGGAGTCTCGATTTCTGTTGAGACATTCAGATGGTAGAGTCAGAATTTGGTGTAAACAGAATGAGAACATGGATCCATCATGCCTTGTTACCACTGTGCAGGCTGGTGGTGGTGGTGTAATGGTGTGGGTAATGTTTTCTTGGCACACTTTAGGCCCCTTAGTACCAATTGGGCATTGTTTAAATGCAACAGGCTACCTGAGCATTGTTTCTGACCGTGTCCATCCCTTTATGACCACCATGTACCCATCCTCTGATGGCTACTTCCAGCAGGATAATGCACCATATCACAAAGCTTGAATCATTTCAAATTGGTTTCTTGAACATGACAATGAGTTCACTGTACTAAAATGGCCCCCACAGTCACCAGATCTCAACCCAATAGAACATCTTTGGGATGTTGGTGGAATGGGAGCTTTGTGCCCTGGATGTGCATCCCACAAATCCCCATCACCTGCAAGATGCATGGGCCAACATTTCTAAAGAATGCTTCCAGCACCTTGTTGAACCAATGCCACAAAGAATTAAGGCAGTTCTGAAGGCGAAAGGGGGTCAAACACGGTATTAGTAGGGTGTTCTTAATAATCCTTTAGGTGAGTGTATACTGTGTACTGTGTTTCTACATCATAAAGTAGCTTACAAACACAGTTAATCCTTATGAATGTCCATTATGTTCCTAAATGCATTCATGTGTGCACACATTTGTGTATTTGCAGTTTACTTTTACAACTTTGGGATGCCAGATTTCGGTGTGTCCTCTCTTGTCGGAATAATTGATGGAGTGAAAGTTTTGGCCTTTGCAGTGAGCGAAGGAAGAGTGGCTGTGCACTGCCATGCAGGCCTGGGCAGGACAGGTATAAACATACTGCATCTACTGTTAATCTAAACACTGTGTGTAAGCTTGTGCACATGTAATGCTCTCATGTATATTCAGTGTGTTTGCTTGTGGGTTCTATCTGCTTCACAGGTGTCTTGATAGCCTGTTACTTGATTTACACCCTGCGCATTAGCCCGAGTGAAGCTGTCCACTATGTACGGATTAAACGGCCACGCTCGATCCAAACCCGAGCACAGCTCAGCCAGGTGTTTGACTTTGCTCGCCTGCTTGGCACACAGCAAGTCCAATACCCAGACCTCAGCCTGCGGCACGGAGCCCCTTTCACACTGCAGCACTACCTAAACCGACAAGCGATACTGCTGCATGGCCAAGAGGCACGCACCCTCAGACAAACACCCAAGGTCAGGACTTCATCATTATACTTAATCTTTTTTCATGAACATTTGTGACTGCACTGTAGAATAGTTTACCATCTCCTCATTTGTAACCTCCTGTTAGGTGGTGTACCTCCTGTGTGTGCGTCTCTCCTGCTTAGCCCTGGGTCTCCCTGCTCCTCCAGGGATCCAGGCTGAGCTGGAGAAGAGGTCAGCACTGAGGACCCTGAACAGGACTGTGAGGGAGACCCTGGTGGCCAAACAGTACTTGCCCTTACTGAGGGAGGGCCACAAGGGGCCGTGGGTGACCTCAGGGTCGGTGTCCTCCTGGGACGAGCCACTGGGATTCTTGGAGAGAAAGAGAGAGGTGCTGCTGGACAAACGCAGCTACAGCGACTCTGATCTCAGCAAGATCACAGTACATCAGGTCCAATTTCACATGAATTGTCTGCAATTACTTAATGTTTTTGAACATCTTCTGTAAAATCCAACTGGTCATTGAGGCTTTTCTCACGTTTGCATTCTGTCCTGCAGGATCTGGACTTGAGTCCATACTGCACCCCAGCACTTGGAAATGAGAGACAGTGGTGTGTGCAGGATCTGATACGACCTGATCTGAGACCAGGTAGTCCGATCCTTGCCACCGTATCACCAGGCCACCAGACTACCAAAAAGGAATCTCATACACTTAACATCCCAATATCTAGCATGACAACAAGCAACAACGGTGCTAAGAGATCAAAGTGCACAGCGAAAAAGGCACTTGCCAAATACAGCTCCAACATTGAGGTAACTGATTCTTACTGTGAAAACAATAAAGCTAATAAAGAAAGATTTGATGTGAATGCTTTAAAACAGCATATATGTCTTTTCTTTTTAAAGTTGTGCAGAAATCCACATAATCCAGGCCCAACCTCAGTTGCCCGTGCTGTTGCTAATGCAATGGCAGATTTTGGTCCTCCAGGAGAAACCATCCTTCAAAGATCGGCTCTGCTGCAGGTAAGAAACACTGGTGCACGTTTGCGTCAGAACATAACACTTTGATTTTGAGCTCTAAAGCCACTGAAATAATACTGTCACTCACCTTTTCAACAGGAGGAACTGAACAGTAGCGACTGTGGCTGGGCTCTGCTGGTCACCGAGTCAGATCCTCAGGTTCTCAGTTGTCTGTTGTGGACCTGGCTGGACAAGTTAAAGGTCAGTGGTATCTAACAAGAGGACATAATTCCAGTATTCTCAAATTGCCCGGGGCGCTAATACATCTTAACGTTTTCAATTTCAGTTTTGACTTCTGTGGTAAACATCTTTCTCTCAGTCCTATCTCTGTTTCTTCCAACCTCATCCAGGAGCCTGTTCTGGGTGCAGAGGATGTAGACAGGTTGAGCTGTGGCACAAACAACAGGAAGCCTCTCAATGTGCTCAAGAAGGTAAAGAAAAAGATGTATGATACATTCTCTTTGATTCTTGAGTGTTCTTAAGAAAGACTCAGACTTTTGGCAAAGATTTGCATTTTCAATTTGACATTATTACAGCCACAAAGACACACTATCTATTGTCTACTGAGCTGTGTGAGCACAGTGACCAGCCTGTGTCCACACAGAGAGGATGCAATGCTGCAACAACTGATGAAGGCACTTACAAGGGTAAGACAAATGTGGAACTATACTATGCTAAAGTGTGTGTGTGTGTGTGTGTGTGTGTGTGTGTGTGTGTGTGTGTGAGAGGGTGCATTGTTGAGGTTAATAATAAGCCTTTTTTTTATTAACAGCGTCCACAGGAGGAAATGAGAAGCCTTGCAACTTTAATGAAGGTCCTGAAGTCGAGTTTGAGAGAAACCTTCCACAACTAAATCTACCTCCCGAGGGCCTCAGGCACCAATGCTACACTTTGAAGAGCGGAATCCATATTGGAACAATTTCTAACAGAGCATTTTTTATTTTAAAAGAAGGTGGTATTTTATCCTCTTCACCCGATAGTGGGCAAAACCATGTGTAATAGGCCCTTCTTAGAGAAGACATTTTGACATGTCACAGTAGGAAACACAGGTGTACATAATACATAAAATATATTATGACCGTTTAGCTGCTTTAGATTCAGGATCCTGGACTGTCACACTTCTGGGATACTTGAGGAGAACAGAGCCATGGTAAATATTATTAGTAACACCTTTGTGCTTCTGTTCTTTCCCTACTATGACCGGTTAAGATGTCTGCTGTGAAAAAAGGAAGATTAGGAAGGTTCCTAAATCTTTTTGTAGCCCTGAAATTTGGCTCCTGGATTCCCCTGATCTTACTGTTAATGATACTGACATCTTCCCTTTTACAAAATATAAACCAAAAGTACACAATGGGTGTTAAATCAGCACCAACTGTCTCTAAATTTCAGTGGAAACATGGTTAAAGCTAAAGTAGATTTCAATTATGACACTGAAACAATGTTTACTTTTACTGTGACTATTTACTGTTACTTTAAGTACCGGTATGTAAGCTACTGTACCTTAGTACTAGGCTAGCAGACTGAATCCAAACAGTGTGTCCACAGTGTGTTCTGTGGCCTGTTTCAGCCTTTCATGATAATAATAAATAAATCATTTACACCATCTGCATACTGTGTTTTCTGTTATAACATATTGGGAATTCCTTTACTTGACCTGCACTGTCTTCCCACTCACATTCATACTTAAACATGCCTGTCAAAGAGTTGTCTCCATGGCAACGTTGTCATAGTGAAGTTGACAAGCATTAAACAATCTGTGTCTGGGTTCAGTGCACATGCTGAGTTCCAGGGATCTGACACTCACAGAAGGATCAGCATATATATGAGGTAAAATTATTTATCCTTTTATTTTAAGTCAGAAACTGATCTTAACAGAAAGTAAGTCACTGATTTCATAAGTTGTATGCACTTGGTAAACATCTTGTTTTGTTACAGACTGCTCTGGGTGTATGATGTGTTCACTGGTTTTGGTGTAACGTTAGCATTGGTTAAACTTTGCCCACAAATGACCAATATATTCCAGCATATAACCTAGTAGTTTGCCAAAAAATATATTTAAATAAAGAAGTGACAGTGAACTACTGCTGTGTAACGTTAGCTGTTAGTTACAGAAATTGCTACCAGTAGGTTAAACTGGGCCAGTAAAATGATTCATGATTAACTAGCCTGCTGCTTTATTTACCTTGTTAACATAGCAAGTCTTTTATACATGTGACAAGTGTAGGAACCAATCAACCATAGAAACAGAGAGACATTAATATTACTGAATTTAATTTATACTTAAGATGTTTATATGTTTTTCTCATAATGGTTTAATGTGGTTATGTTTTCTACCCTGAATGTTTCAGTCAGTTAACTATACATTTTAATAGTAAAAGTGAACTAAAACAAAACTAAAATCTGTTAGACAATGGAATTCAAAAACAATCACACAAACCAGAATGAAGAGTGTTTTCCCATTTTTGTGACATATTGGTTTGAGTACTGTATGTCTATGAAGCACATTGGTGATTTTTTCCACCACCAACGGTTTTTTCCACATCAAGCTCAAATAAACACAAGCTGCTGATTATTATTGTTATTCAAAAAGTACTGATTGTCCCTGGTGACATCACACTAAGGAGCAGTTTAGAATGTTGCAAAATGTTTAAATCGTGCACTTCCATCACTACCTTCAGCACCTAAATAACATTTCTAACAGCAAAATCTTTCCCATAATACGTGCCCTCTTTAAGAGCTTGTTGCAAAAAGTCTCTGGAATTTGGAGTACAGAATCTTCAGAAATACTAGAATTGACTCTAAAGAACCTCAAGCAACAGACCTGTTAGCTAAATTTCAATTTAAAGGATATGTGTGTCAAGACACCCTGATAAGGAAAAGATTTTATGTTCTTTCCCCTTCCAAGTGCACTGGTGAGTGTAAGGGGCAACAAGAAGTGCTCCTGTTTTCATTCTTTTTCTTCATAACTTAAAAGCTACTTTATCAATATGCTTTTGGCCACAATCCATTTCTCTCACAGGGTGATGTCAAAAGCCGAAGCTTGGGTTGGGACCTGGAGGCCTCACAAGCCAAGAGGGCCCATTGCTGCACTCTATGGCAGTCCAGGGCCCAAGTATGCACTGCCTGGACTCACAGGTATAGCCAAAATGACCATTAAGCCTTTTTTCCACAACCAACACCATTATTATCATTATTATAACTGACTGACATTATCTGTCCTTGTTTTCTTCCATAAAGGTATTGCTAAACATGACCCTACTAAATACAAAGCACCAATGTTCAGCTTTGGGGCACGTCATACTCACAAGTCCGAGAGCTCCCCTGGACCAAGCTACCTAATCCCCTCCAACATCACCAGAGTGGGCCGAGACGGCGCTCCTGCATTTTCCCTCTACAGCCGTCCAAGGGAGCCACAGTTGTTCCAGGCCCCTGGACCAGGTCAGCAAACCCCTTACACATCAAAACAGATTTTGTCAAAACAATACGCCGCTTTTGTCGTGATGCACACTATGGTCATTTGAGTTTACTTATCAGCAGTGTCTTTCTATAACTTTCTTTGGTGTTCCAGGTAAATACTCACCAGAGCATTCCGGGAAGTCCGTCTTCCAGTCTGCTCCTGCTTATTCTCTGTCTGGGAGGACCAAAGACCTCAGCATTATCACTACACCAGGTAACATATTGTGTTTGCTGTCAACTTTATTTGAACTGTGGGTTACAAAGTTTCGCGACACATAGAATATTAACCTGTTGCTCATACTGCAGGTCCAGCCTCCTACTCTCTGCCCCCAGTGCTGGGGCACAACACTGTGGCCACATCTGCAGCTCCCACCTTCTCATTCTGTGGCCGCAGCAAAAATGGAAGCTTCCATGAGGATCTGAAAAAGGTACATGTGAATGTCATAAACAAAATATTTCCTTTAAAAAAAAAAAAAAAAAAACTAGAAATCCTATGATTTACTTTTGTCCTCTACACTGTTGTTTCCCCTCCAGACTCCTGGCCCTGCTGCCTACAAAGTTGTGGATCCTTGTACTTACAGCCAAAAATCTCCCCAGTTCAGCATGACAGGCCGCAACTTCCCACCTGCTGAAACCACAAAGAAGCCGGGGCCTGGTGCACACTATCCTGAACAGGTAAGAAACCCCAAAAGCCCTACTAAAGCCCCAAATATTTAGCATTGTTTTCCTTTATTGACATTTTCTCTCTCTCTAGGTGACCTTCACAAGAGCAAAAGCTCCCAGCTTCTCGTTTGGACTGCGTCACTCGGAATACATCTCACCCCTCATTGTAGATGTGCCTGAATAATGTCACATGTGCTCGCTTGTATTAACTGGGAATTCACACAACATACAGCACAAAGAGCACAATAAAGCACAAAAAGCAAACTGCTCAGGATTATTGAGATCAGATTTTATTGCCGCAGTTATAGGCCATATTGTATTAGCACTTGGCACTTTGCCAGGATTATTATGACCATTATCAGTATTTAAAGTAAATTATACTGGAAAAAAAGGTTTCATTAGTGGCATGTCTGCCATTTGTATTAATGCAACAAGATTAAAAAAAGTATTTTAGACCAATTTTATTTTTCACGGTATTAATTGTTGGTTTAGTATTTTGATTGGTTAAGTAACATTTTCAGTCAGTACTTTCTGCAGTATCAATTATAATTGGGCATGCCATGACAGCTACAGCACATGTGTTAATAATAACATAAAAGATGGCTCCATTCCGTTTAGGTGCCCCATGTCAGGGAGCCAGTCTGCACGGTACAGCAAGGCTCTGGTACATTCAATGGAATAAAGCAAGGATTAATGCTATTAGATACACCTGTTTGTCAAGAGAGGTCTATTGAGCTGTCAAATAAAACAGCAATGAAACAGCGACCATGAAACTATTTTATCAAAAAAGTGGATTTTAAAATTATGTTGTATTAGCAAATCCCACTTAATTTGGTGCACTGAACAAAACAAGTTTCCCAGTGTACACACCCAATTTGTGAAAATCTTTATTATGTTCATTAATGTCAACTAAATCCTAATTACAACCATTGCAGTTATTTTATTATAGATATAGTAATTGGGATAAAATAACACATGGAAATAATGCTTCTCTATTCCTCTGTCTCTATTTTACTGTAGCTTGATGTGACATTAGAAGAAGTCTAAAGTCTTTGATGGGCTTCTCTGAGGGTAACAGGTGGTAGAGATAGGCAGGGTCGCTTTTTAATCTGGCTGCAGAATTTAATTGCTTTATTTTTTTATAGGTTACTTAGTTAACGATTTGGGCCTGCAGATGCAGAGTTAACTGCAGTGCAATCCCCTTATTACTCACTGCCATTTAAGGCAAATGGATAGAAAACAGTTTTACAGTAAATACTTTGTGGTAGGCCTATTCCTAATTTGAAATTTAACAAATTTTAATGGATTACCTTTGAGATCCTGCGGGATAAAAAATAATGAGAAAATTGGCCTTGATGGGCTATTGATGTTGTTTATTACCATAATGATATGGTTAAATACTTAGTCAAATTTTGGTCAAATGTTTCAAAAATATTTACAATTACAGTTACAGTTTTATTCGTAAAAAGACGGATAATAGTATGCTATCCAGCCGTGGGGAGGAGCATTCTGGACAGGCACCTGTAAGGACAGAGCACCATGACGAACCGTGGTCCTTCAGGCGTCCCCGTTGCATAGAAACGAAAACCGTCAGAGAAATCATGAAGCATCTAGCTACAAACTTTTGATCGATAACTTAGCTAGCTAGCTAACTAGATGAGTGTAGAGAATCAACAGACCTTTCTTTGTGATAGACAAACAAAACATACACAAGACAGCCAGCGACATTTGGAGTACCAAACAAATGCTATCAACTCGTTAGCTACTTCAACGGCGCTAGCAGACTGTTAACTAACGTTAGCAGTCGTTGCCTCTCCTTCAGGGTGCATTGTGAAGGTAGCTAACGGTAACCATACAGGACTCTTAAGAGACTTTTTAAAAGACAAATGTAATCTGTACTATTCCCAGCTTCAGCTAGCATCAGTTGTGTCGATGTGTGGACCGACGTACTAGTGAAATGAGCGATATCAAGCCGAACCACACGATGTTAACCTCAGCTAACGTTAACCTATGGAAAGCTAGCTAACACTCATTCCCGTCCATACCCTTCGAATGCTACCTAGCTAGCTCCTGCAGGAGCTTAGCTAGCTAAGTCATTTATTCAGGTATTTATCAATTCAGCTAGGAAAGCGTCGACTAATACAATAATCCCAGTCAAAGCGATAGAAAGTTCAAAAAGATAGTAAAATGGCTTGCGACGTTGGGAGCATCCCTGAACTGGACCAAAAGAAGTACGATTCAGACGAGCAGGTGAAGATCATCTGTCTGGGAGACAGCGCAGTTGGTAAATCTAAGTGAGTATATTAGCTGCTGTAACAGTTAAGCTTAGGCTCCTTGTAATGTAGCTAGCTGTTTTGTGTTTTATAATATTTATAACTTTCCTCAGTAGATTACTGTTGTCCTATCTAACATTACTTTTTTGTTCTGTTTCTCTCAATAAATCTTTTGGGGAATTTATTTTCCAATTCAAAAGGGCTTTAGTGGCATTAGAGTTTAAGTAACAATGTTGCCAAAGCATCAAAATAAAATGTGTCCAAATATTTGGACAGTACATACAATATGCAATAATGTAACAGTAATATGAACATTAACACAACATTACAATTTATTTATATTAATTATATAAAAGTATATTTTATGTGTATTTGTGTCAATGTTTATACAGTTAGTGTTGTATGTGTGTGTGTGTGTGTGTGTGTGTGTGTGTGTGTGTGTGTGTGTGTGTCTGTGTCCGTGCGTGCATGTGTGCAGCAAGATATCAGAATCATATGCTGTGTCTCCTTCTGCCAGGATTTTTTTTTTTTTTTTGTTGAGAGGTCATTCAGCTCTTTGAAATCAGAGATTACAGAGTTAAATGTTCCTTGTTTTATTGAATGTTTTGCATTGTAGGAGAAAGTATTATATTCTGAAGAATATAATAAATATAAATTCTCTCTCTCTCTCTCATAGGCTGATGGAGAGGTTTCTCATGGACGAATAGTATCCTTTTGCAGCTTTAGAAATTTTAAATAAAACTTCAGTCAGTGTAAGTCATATTATACTTTCCTGCCATAGCTATTACAGCCATTGTGTGCACATGGACATGCTGTTGAAGGTCAAGCTGGCATGCCTCCAACAAAGCAGACCAGTTGTCCTGAGAGGTTATGATTCTTAACTCTTTTTGCAGTCGTCCCCAGCAGTTGTCCACTTATGCTTTGACTCTCTACAAACACACAGCCACTGTAGGAAACAAGACCGTAGCGATAGGTATTTATTGTGCAATTGCTTTTGTTCTGCTCTCAGTGACCACAGGAAATACATTTACCCAGTTGCAAATCATCTGTACAGCTTAAATCAGCAGGGATGGTTTTTGTTTTTGATTCACAGATTTCTGGGACACCGCTGGTCAGGAGAGATTTCAGAGCATGCATCCCTCATACTACCACAAAGCACATGCATGCATCATGGTAAAACACACTCTTGGTTTCAAGACTGGTGCCTTTCCGTAATCGTCTAGCTTGTCCTTTCTCACTCCCCGCCAGGGCCCAGCAGGGAGGTAGAATAACAAGTGTTTATAAAATGTTTTCATAAAAAGTAAGTAATACATTATTTCAGATTGATTACTTAAACAACAGTTTCCATAAAATGATCCAAAATATTGGTTTATGTATCATTTGGTCCTCATCCGTGCATTGTGGAGAGAAAATTATAAAATATCAAATTGCATTCTGGATAATATCCTCCTCTGAAGTGTACATTACTTGATCATTTGGTTTTGAAGGGTGGTATATCTCACAAAAAAAATGTAGTCATGTTTTGGATGCATTTAGGATGCACATGGCGATTCTTTCACAGAGAAGTCAACAAGGACTTGTTAGATGACTGCTGGAATGCACCAGTTGGACTGGGGAGTTGTCACACTGTCACTGTCAGCAAATACTGAAAAGAAAAAAAAAAAACTTTCTCTTTTTCTTAGGTTTTTGATGTTCAAAGGAAGATCACGTATAAGAATCTGGCCAGCTGGTATAAGGAGCTGAGAGAATATAGACCAGAGATACCCTGTTGTGTCGTGGCCAACAAAATCGATGGTGAGTCTGGCTTGGACACTGCACATAACAATGAGCTCTTACAATTGGATTAAATGTTAATGTTACATTATATTAATGATACTTTTTTTTTTTTTTTTTTTAGTTTGCACACATTGTATATTTGCTCTACTCTTGTGATTAATTGTCTAACAAACGTGACTTTAGAATTATAGACATGAACATGTTTGTTTTTGTACTTGCAGCTGATTTGAAGGTGACACAAAGAAGCTTTAGCTTTGGAAAGAAGCAAGGACTGCCATTTTACTTCGTATCAGCGGCTGATGGGACTAATGTTGTTAAGGTTTGAACTTGTGCCTATTCTCCACAGTGTTAATGTCAGTGATCCCCAAGTTTATTTGTTCATGCTCATAGCTAGTTTTAAAGTTAAATGTATGTGTGAGGTTACAACAAGATTAAAAGTGCTCCTTTTTTATAAATCAAAGTATCAAATTAATTAATTGTATAATTCAGTATGTTGAGGGTTGATGCGGTGAGTAGCCTTGAGCAGGTATTAACACTCAGGGTGAGGCAAAGGTGATGTGAAAAAAAATGATGGGTTTTATTATCAATGACCCAATTAAGGCCCATAAGCAAAAATGACAATTGACAAAATTAACAAAATTAAGGAAAGCAACTAAAAAAACACTTTCAAAAAGACAAATTAAAATTGACTTGAGAGTCAAAACAATCGGAAGTATAAATACACAACTATTCACTAAGAGACCTTAAATCAGGTTTAACGTGGCGATCATCCAGCAGGCTTATGTTCTACTACCTTCACGTATACTCCAGCTCTGTTCCCCCGAGCAAATACCATGGCCACCCTATATAGCCTGACGCCAACCCCTCAAATTGGAACATACCAACATGTAAAACTCAGGGGTGGCTCAGGTGAGTAGGCCGTAATGGCTTCATACAGCAAACATAAATATCCAACAATCTAGATAGATACAACATATAATTTATACAATTGGTATTACCATTAACCACAGCCACAAGGTATCTTGTTGGCTGTAAAATATAATACACCACAATTCATGTTTGTGACAATCTATAGCTTTTAAACAATAAATGATAGATGCATTTAGCTAGGCCTATAACAAATCACCGCAGCAATAGATGTTAAAAATGTGTGCACAAAACTACGGGATTAATACAGGGAATGTGATGAATGACAGACGATATAAAACCAGTATTTATAACCGGACATATAGACAGTCAAACAAACCTATACAAGCAACTTCTTCACTCAGTCTTTGAGATTAAAACAGGTAGCGCATCGCTACCGTGACGGCAGCTACGCGCCCCGTCACACAGTATAATCTCATGAATTGCCCAGACCACTTGAACAGCCCTGTGTGTGATAGTTCTGACTGTAACTGTCACAACAGATGTTCAGAGAGATGATCAAGAGGGCACTGGACTACAAGCAAAACCCCAGCGACTTCATGGATGAAGTGATGCAAGAATTAGAGGTACACCTATCTGAATTTCCAAAACAGTCTGACCACTGCTGTGCTCGTCTTTTAAGCTGTCATAGTTTTAAGGCCCTGACACACCAAACCGATAATCGTCTGTCGGACAGTCTGGCGAGATCAGTGACTCGAGTCTGTTCGCTGTGTTCCGTGCCGTCGTCCGTCGGAGGAGCTGTCGGCCTTCATTTGGGCCGACCTGACTTGCTGGATCGGAGGGCGGGCAGTCGGACTCAATGACCAATCTGATTGGTGGAGTGCTAACCCGGAAATGAGGAGCAGGATGAGCGTGACTAAGCCTCTCAAAATCTGACGAAAATCTTTTAAACTAACCTTTGTCGATCTAAAATGAAGACCGAGTCAGTAACTGCATGGCCTATTTCTCACTTAAAATGTTTTCAGAAACACGTTTCGGTGAGCTATCTTCGTAAAGTATGAGATCATATTCCAAACGAAGCCGCCATTATGACCGGTTGAATAATCTGGGAATAGCCAGACCCACGTGACGCGTTCGTCCAATCAGCTGCCCGTTTTATTTTTCTTCATTTTTTGGGCAACAATACAGATTAGCACCGCCTGCTGTTATGGAGACGTATTACATCTCACGCACGCGCAGAAAGTACTCTCAAGTTGGCGTCGCTTCGGTGTGTTCTGAGGCACTTTTTGGACCTCGGGGCCCTGACTGATCAGTCCGACTGCCTTTTCTGCCGACGGTTGGCTTTAGATGACCATAACTAAAGGATGTTTACAGCAAGAATAAAAAAAATAGAACATGTGCTCTGAAGAAACCCCATAATTGGTTTATAATCTGCCATTGTTGTTTTGTTTAATAGGAATTTCTCAGATGCTTACTAAAACCTATTTGTGATCTCAAGCACAATTTACTTTACTTTTTTTTTTATGACTTTTTAGTTCATGTGGAAAATGCATGTACTAATTTAGTCTTCTGTCCTTGTTGCTGAAATAAGCTGTCAAAGTGTTTTTGACTGAAAACATGTTTGTTTTGATGTCATTTGTTGCACTTCTTTTATAGAACTTTGACCTGGAGAAGAAGGAAAATAATTCAGATGAGGATGGATTGAAAGCACAAAGTCCTGAGTTGGTCTGAAAGATGTTTACAGATCCTCTCAACCCTCCTGTCATCTCATGGATAGGTTATCCTCCTCTGGGGTTGATGCTCAACACGCACATTGTTTGTCCTTATGTACTTTTGGTGGTCTGCTTTTATACCATTGATTTGTAAGTCTACCACTGGAGGTCGGCAGACAGTCTTTTAGTCAGGTTTGAAGTCCCTGCCGTCCATCCGTCCAGTGACATTGGTAGTGAAATAAACATGATTGAATAATTAGGAATTGTGTTGTTTACCTTATGATACTTCTCAACAATACATACTATAATAATAGTAGAAAATCCTACAGTGAGACTGAATGTGTTTTTATTTAGTAATAAGAATGTGAAGCATTGGAAACTAACTCACACAGAGCAAAGAGAATGTGTGATTATGAACCGTATTTGCTGCTGTTGTGCAGTGCCAGCTTCCGTTGGCTGCTTTTGTTGCGTTCGTTTTATGATGTAAAGTGTGTTTTCAGCACCATTTCTAAATGAGAACTTAATGTACCATGTAACCAAATTGTTATCATGTGTCTCTTTCTGACTTGCTGTGATCCAGCAGTAGGCACAAGAGCACTAAGTAGTCAACTTCAGTGTATTAGTCATACGTGAGTAGACATCAGCTGTATTGAACTCTTGTGAAGGTTCCGGGCTTGTGAAACGCTCAGCCAGCTGTGTGCTTCAAGATGCATTCGAGGTGGCTGTGTGTACATTCATTCGTTCATATTAGCAGGAATGTTGCCATGAAGAACATTAAACCAGTTTTCTGGCAGAAGGTGATGCTCAATTTAACACACCATTCAAATTATTTCTATATGATAATAATGTTGTACACAGAAATCATGTATATATATATATATATATATATATATATATATAGATATTGTATTTATATTTGACTGTTTTGTGTGGCATTTACTCAAAAATAAATCACACTGGAATATAATTGTACTACTGAGACACTGAATTAGCAGGAACAAGACTTTGATGCAGTGCATGTTTTAATTATAAATTTATTACATAATATAACAAACATATATCTCTGTGGTGGACATATCCTGGGCAACATCTCAGCTCTTGCCTCAACCTTCACTATCTCCCTTACTCTGTGTTTGCATGAGGAATACTAGGTAGCTTCTGGTTCACTTTTTATTTTGACTCAGGCTTTCATATATTAAAAGGGAGGGGGATTTCTAATGCTATAAGTGTAAAATCTGTAGATGATTTGCCTGGTCATCAGATGCTGATAAGGGGAAGTTCACCTGTGAGACAAGGCTGAGGCGTTGCAGTGATACATCCACCATTCTAAACTTCACAGTGCAAACAAGGAGAAAACCAACAATGAAAGAAAAACCCCTTTGATGATAAGATCACTGGTTCCAGTGGATGACCGGACCCCAGTGGGTTTTTAAAAAGGTTACACTGCTCCCCCTACAATATTTAGATTGTGCTTTGTTGATTAGAAAATAAGACAAAGATATCCCTTCGCTGAAGTTTTTTGACCTAATGATGTGCAAGTCTGTTACACGTTGCATTTTGCATCTGTATTTGTCGTAAACTTACACAACCATCCGACCAGGTATTCACTACAGCATTGTTTCTTCTAACCAGGCCAGCCTGTGCGAGTCCAGACTGTACACATTCACCCCTTAAGTGTTTGTGTTTATATGGGAACAGTAAGCCATCTGGATAATAACCTTCATCACAGTAAAATCAAGCAATTGTGATACTTTGTCTCAAAATTTAAATAGAAATGTTAATGCAAAGCTCACAGGTAGATATACACAGGCTATTATATATATATATATATATATATATATATATATATATATATATATATATATATATATATATATATTAATATAAACAATAGCCTGCTTCTTTACAAAATAATAACAGTGACTGTATTTCCACCTGTAGGAAATACAGACGGATCTAACAAATGTCTGTAGTTCTCAAGATTTCCAGGAGATGGCACCATATTATTGAGTCTTAACAGCTCAAGAATGCTGTAACTAAGATAGTCCTAAAGCAAAGACAAATATACAATTGAAAGTTAAGTTATTTTTTGGCACATTTTTCCTTTGTGTTTGTTCCTCACTGGATCACCTTATATAGCATATCCAAAACTCAGAAACTGAAGGTCTGAAAAAGGAAAAAGGAGTGCTGCCAGAGAGAGTGGAGGGTAAGGAGCGCAAATGCCATCTGGGAATAGGTGTACAAAACAGTGACACTGCATAAACCGTACCTACACAGTTACAAGGTGAGTTATAGTTGTCTTGCGATATAAAATGTGTCAAGGGTTTCGTTCAATACCCTGTGGTAATCTGTCTATCTGTCTCTCCCTTGGAGCAGAGCAGTCCACTTTTTGAAGACGTCACTCAGTACAAAACAAGAATGCAGAACAATGATGTTCAATCTATAGAAGATGAATGTATGTGTGCATTTTTCTGGTTGTATATATATATATATATATATATATATATATATATATTGTGTGTGTGTGTGTGTGTGTTTGTGTGACACAGCCACTGCCGGGAATCTCTGATGGTAATACAGTAAGGCTACAGTGGACTACTCCAAAGATGTTAACCCTAACAATCAACCATACACTCCCTCACTGTCAAATGTCTTGTCTCTCTCTCTCTCTCTCTCTCTCTCTCTCTCTCTCTCAAACAAACAAACAAACAAACAAACACACACACACACACAAAAATGGAAACAAACAAGCATTTGCACACACACACACACACACACAGTCCTACACACATGGTAAAGAGGAACGGCCACACAGAGAGAATCGGGGAATCCAGATGCACACATGCGCTTGGACGATGGGTGGCTTTTATGTTAGCACCTTGTCACCTTGTTTTGTGCAAATCATCCCCTAGTTCATAGATCAGAGTTCAAAAGTTCAAGAGTTCATAGAAAGAATAAAATCTGCTCACCTTTTTCACAGGTGGTTAACTATGCATATATGCCAAACATTCATATATAGATCTATATACTTTTTGTTTTTCAAAAATTTATATGAAATCTATCATATATACATTGCTTGTGATTTAAAAAAGAAAAAGAACATTTTTGTAGTTTGATCATTTTTACAAGTGTAAGTATGTTTAGAATGGACAGGATATTAAGTTTTTTTCTCTGTCTTTTTTTCGGTCACTCTAAAATTCTAATGAGTGAAAGATTTAAGTTTCATGTTCCACACGCTACAAAATCTACCCCACAGTTTCCAAGGGTAACAAATCAACAAAGAAAAAAAAAGACTAAATAACAATTAACACAAAAAGTCCATATAAGTCTGAGTACGTACTGTAACACTGGAGACAGAAGTAAAATAATCAGTGAGGTCACAGTGAGGCAGTGAGTGCTATTCCTACAACCCAGATACAACGTTATATTCACCACCCGTTTTTACAAACTGCTAGAATATAATAAAAAAAGACAAGAAAAGAAAAAGGATGCACACAACTTCTCGCTAAGTGAAACCGCTGTGGCGAACTGACTGGATGCTGCTGATGTACGGAGGTTTTTAGCGGTAATAAAGATTACCTGGCTGTCTGTTAGAGAAAAGCTATGGATAAAATGCTCTTTGTTGCGTGAATAAAACTCACTGTTTCTCACTGCCAGCAGAAGCTACTCATGAGTACAATTGCAGATTTTGCATTGTTAAAAGAAAAGTCAGTTTTTTACAACCTGGATCTTATTTGTAGAGTTCCGACTGCCACCGTTTATGATAATATTTTACTCACTAAGTAAGTTGTAGAGATAGAGGGAAGCAGCGAAGTTGCAAGACACTGCCAGGTTGTAAAAAACTGAATTTTCTTTAAGACCTTACAGAGGCGTTCCTATCCCCACAGCCTGATAGACTACAGACAAATTTCCTGCAGTGGCATTTCAGAAGGACACAGACTGTTTGTCTTGCTAATTTAAAACCATGTATGACATGTTTTTTGTTGGTTATACTCCAGGAAAAAGTAAGGAAAACAAACATTTGCTTTATTTCAATAGTTAAGCTTGATTTGGCCAGGCTCGCTCACTTGGCTTCCTTCTGCAGTGAAAGTCAAATCTGAAAGAGATTTCGGTTACACTTTACTTGAAGGTATCTGCATAAGAGTGACATGACACTGTCATGAACGTGTCTTGAACAAGTCCTAAACGTTTATGACATAACGCTTCTGTCAGACAGTGTCATTCGTTTTTTGTCATGACAAGTTAGGGTTAGGGTTAGTGTTCATGTGTCATGACAGTGTCATAAGTTCATGACAGTGTCATGTCACTCTTACGTAGATACCTTCAAGTAAAGTGTTACCGAGATTTCTATTATCTTCCATGATCCTTTCCTCTCTACTGGTGATGAGAAACATCCCAGTGTTTCCTTCTTCCACTTTACCAGACCTTGTGCTGGACTGACAAGCATCATCAGGGGTCACAGGGATGGAGATTTTACTAGCATAACATTTTTTTCAGACTGTGGTGGTGTTAAAATGTCCTCACAGATAAGATTTTAAATATAGTCATAAAACAACAGCCAACAACCTCTCCATGCTAGTGCCCCAAACGTCCATCCCTGAGTGATAAATAGGCAAAAGATGAAGAGCTCCTTTTACCAATTAGCTGTCTCATTAGGTGGTCCTACTGTAACTGTATGTTGTTGTGGATAAAATAGGGTCAGAACCATGTCAGTCTGTAGCTGAAGCAGTAGGGATGGGTGTCAACTGGGGTCTCAGCCTCACATTACGGGATGGGATGCCCTTTAGTATGAAGGAAGACCGTAAGAAAATAAAAACAAACATCAAACTCTCTGTCCAAGACATAATGCAACTCGTCATGCTACGGTTCAAGAAAGGGTGACCATAAGGAAAGTTGTATACCTATGACAAAAATTTTATTTCCATATCTATATACTTTTTTTAATTTCAAATATATATATTTATATATATATATATATGTATATAATTGGTAGAAATGAGTAAACTATTGGTGGAATAAATTTAAAGATTTGTCTCTGCCTTCTATACTAAAAACCAAAAACAGGCGCAGATTAATTTATTACATTTCCTCTTTGCAATATTGTCTTTTCTTCTGAAAGCTATATTTAGATACATATATATCATATTTTATAATACCTATATATAATATTCCCTTTGGAAAACCAAAAAAATTGATTATGAAAAAAGCCACGAGTGTTGGTTAAACATTCTCCAAATATAATAGATAGCACAGTCTGGGTACCAAGGCGTATTGGTTTTCTCCCGTGGTTTACTTGGTGGAGCACCACCTCTGGGCTCGAAAGTCTTCGGTTTAAAAACAACAGCAGGTATAGAGGGGACACACCTGTTCAGAGTTGTGTCAGCTCTATGTCCATAGTCCTGTGTTCATCATTGATGATCTCTGTATAAATATTTTGAAAGGCAACTGAGCTTTCTGTCTGGATGAAAATTCTTCCTCCTCCTCCTTTACTCAAACTGCAAAAGGCTTTCAGAGGCCTAATAGATGGAGGGATAGAGGTAGAGAGGAGAGGAGGGAATAGTGAGAAAGAAAGTGTGGGTGTTGGTAAGGGAACAACTGAAGCTTTTCACAAATCAAATGTTTTAATTGGATCATGCTATTCTCCTCGGCAAAGAAAGACCAGAGCCCATTTTGAGGTCTGATCTAATTGGCTGCAGGCAAGGAGGTGGGCAGACATTAAGGGCCGAGGATAGGGGGGAAATGTATTGACTCCACCTCTTCAGTGCAGTGCTAAGTGCAGGGTATTAATGCAGAACGGGAACATGAAGTGTCGCTAAGGTACACAGGTAAACGTGTGTGATGGAGAACATAAAAGCAGCCGGAGTAAAAGAGGAGCGGCCCCTATCTTTTCTATTTTATCAACTCTACATCTCGCCCGCTCTGTCTTCGTCTTTCTCTCCATTTGTTGCTGTGTCTCAGGGCAGGGGTCAGCTCTCTAGCAGCATTTTTAGTGCTCGTTCAATGTTCATGCGGTGTCCGACTCGTGTCACTCCTAGCTCTGCAAAGTCCTCCTTGGTTAGAGCTGGGAGGTGAGAGCCTTCGATCTCATGCTCCTGAAACCCTGCTCTGTGCTCCCCCAGATTGATGCTCTCCAGCCAGTCGCCGACGTCGTACTTATTCCAGAGGTGGAGGGGTTTCTGGTGGAAGGGTCGGAGGGCTAAAAGTGGTGACCCCAGGCCAGGGGAATGGGAAGGTGATGGGGACGGGGAACGAGAGCGGGAACGGGCGCTGGAGCTCCTCATTACAAAGCGGACCTCTTTAGGCTCCTGGGGTAGGCTGAGGCTTGAGGATTTGAGGATGGTTTGTGGCGGTGTAGTCGGTGAAGTCGGTAGGCCAAAGCTTGAAAATCTTCCAAGAGGGTCGCCCCGATCAGGTGAGCCTGAACCTGGGCTTGGGGTGCGTCGGGTGACGGGGTAACGGCTGCCAGGGCGGATGGTGTATGTGGTGCCATAACCCCTCTGAGAAATGGTGTGGAGCTCCCCTAGGCTGCTGAAAAGTCTGGTGGAGACAGACAGAGAGAGGGTTTCAGGAATGTTAACAGAGGAGGTGAAGGTGAAAAAATAAAGAAGAAGAAAAGGAGACCAAGCTTTGGGTTATATGTATTATTAACCACTATATGTTCTTCTAAGGTTAATTTAGTGTAGGCTTGAGGTTAATGACACACAAAGCTAGTCTCACATCACATCGACAACAAAGCAGCAAGCTGCACTCATTGGTTATGAGTTTCTGAGATTATTTACAGCTTTGGATAAAACTCTTTTAATCATGAATATGTCACATAAGACTTGCATCACTATTTTAAGTAATACATTAACTATGCAAGATAAGACGGCACTGTTTTCACTGACACCCATCCTACACTCAGTCCATCTGACTATTACTGAAAGTTTTCCTCCCATGACTTTAATTAAAAGTTACTTCCTGTTAAGGCATATGATATGCTTCCCTATAGTGATCACTGTGACCCGCAAACAGCAAAAGGCTTACAATTAGATTACAGTATCAAACAGATTTGGTGTTTTACATTACAACTACAGACTGCATAACCTAAAAGCACTGAATTCATATTTTACAGTACAAACACGCATACGCACGCACGCACGCACACACACACACACACACACACACACACACACACACACACACACACACACACACACACACACACACATACACACTTTTATGAGAATTGTAGTGTATAAAGAAAACATTTATCACGTCTGTCAAAGGCCAAATGAAGGTACACAAAGCAGCATCTTTTTCTAGAGCTTAGCTTCATTTCATCAAACTAATACTTATTTACTCTGAAGTGCAGCCTACACTTAATTCAATTCAGTAATTCAACCATTTCAGAAATTTCAGTGACCAACCAACCCAATCTTACCATCTGCAGCATGAAGTAGAAGAATTATACTAACACAATCTGGCAATAATTCCTATGCCGTAAGAATCTGACACTGCAACAACAGGCATCTCAGTATATTCCAAAAGAACAATAAATGCTGGTTTATCTACCTTTTAACACCTGACCCTCTTTTGAAAATAATAGCATAAATTTGTGAAAAGAAGTCTGAAAGTGGCTGATTAGTACACTACTTTTCTAATGGAGGAACAGATGGTCGGAAAAGAGAAGAAGGATGGATTAGATTAAGTCTAACATGAACGTTTTGTCTAGCTTGGTGCAAGCAGGGAGAAGCAGAAAAGAGGAGGCCTAAATGTGGTAAGAGTTGGTGCAATGGTGTCTGTGTTATTCATGCATGTTAGTGAGTGTCTTATGTACAAGTGTGGCACATGTTTCTCCTCTATTACATGTGTTACAAACTTTGATGTGGAGTAAAGAGTGTAATGGAACAAGGCAGCGCCAAGCTGGAAAAATCAGAATCAAAACTGATCAGACTACAGGGAGCCGACGGATATGAGATGAGCTCCATGCGCACTTACACAGTCGTCCTGCCCTCCTGGGCGCACAGTCAGTTCTAGACCAATCAGATCAGAGCAGCAGGGCGGAGCATGCAAGGTGAGCAGAGAGAGAGCAATGGGAGAGAATGTTAGCATCACTCCATGAGACGCAGCCTGCCAACCAGACTCATAGCCTGCTTCAGCCACCTCTGCTGTCTTTGACACGCCTTATGTGTGTGTACAGGTGTGTGGAAGTGGCTGTATGAGTGGTGCTGTGAGTACATGTTTTTATGTATGTGTGTTACTGATGCATAAGCATGACAAAGACAGCAGAGGTGGCTTCAGCACTGGAAGGTCTGACCAGTGGGCTACATGAGAGAGAAATGAGCACACTATTCACATATCAAACACTGCACAAACAAAAGAAAAACAAATAAAAGGCGGGCACATGTCCCTTGACTTTCGTGATTGCTTTTGTATTTATTCTGAAATGATGGATTAAAACAACTACTGTTCTTGTTGGCAAACACACATTTGTTTTAGTTCAAGTAGTCATTTACATTTGAATGTGCTGTATATAAGGGTTGTGTTTACGTGTTTTCTAATCAAGAGATACAAATTGCAAATATAAATTATATAAACATATTTTGTTCTGTTTTAGCGTGGTTTAAGAAACCTACAGTGTCCAATAAGCAAGTCAGTCAGGGACCATGGCCATCCTCAACACAATCACTGAAAAACAAAACAAAGTTATGCAAATTACATGAACAGAGAAGAACAGAAAACCAAAGAGCACAAATGAAATCAAATGAAAACCACAGGTTTCTAAACAACCCAAAGCTATGATACACAGCATGTGAACGAGGTGGATACAAGAGAGACAAAATACAGCAGCATGTGTGGTTTTTGAAGTGGTTCAAATGGGGCACACAGCGGATGGGGTAGGTGATGGAGTAACACTGCAGTTAAGGGGGCCTATGCTACATGTGAAATGCTCCAGTAGGTGAGGAGAAACAATTGCGGAGGCAGAGAGAGACAGAGAGGGACAGAGAGAAATAATGGTGTGCATGATCATCTTTGTCACAGCCGAGGGCAATCAACTGTTGAAAACTGATGGAACTAGTGAGGATGAATTTGATTGCATAATCTCAGGAGAGGATGAGCCCAATCATGAGTGAGTGTTATATGATATGTTGTATTTGATATCATGGCCACCTGTTCCATCCAGGGATCATGATGTTGTTGAGGTACGGACTTGATAGATGATAGATGGCTGAATTTGGCTCAATGTTTCATGGTGACTTCATATTCCATTTGTGGTCACCCAGGCAATGCAGTGTCTTAAGCAATAGGAATGAATGAGCTTTTCAACCCAAACTACAGTATTTTGGTAACAGACTATACTACTAGTAAAGGAATGGGACTGCAAAACATGCTTATGATGCTTTTACAATGCAGAATAGTTTATGCTTCTACAACTGTTTTCATAAAAAAAAAAAAAAATGATGTTCTAAATACATGACATTGCTACATTTATGGAGGTGCTGGAGGTCAATTCTGCATTGGAGATGTCCAGAAGCAACAACAAGGCGTAGCAGCAGCAGACTTCTGTTGACACCAAACTACACTAGTCAGCATAAATCAGCCAATAGCTAGCCATACTGATCAATTCTTGAAAGACTTTCCATTCTTGGATGGCTATGTAACTAATTTAGTTGAAAGCTGGATGAAAGCTGAAAAATGTGAAGCATTTTGGTCCCAGTTGTTGAGAGTTGGTCAGCACCTCATTAATACAATGAGAGGACTAAAAAAAGAGTCTATTCTAACATCTTCTAAATCTTAGATTGTCTATTCGCATCTTCCAGCTCCTCTTAATCAGCAGTGAAGTATAGTGAACATGAAAGCAAAATTGTCCACCCACTTTATTCATTTGAACAGAAATGAGGACACGGATAGAAGAAAGAAGAGGAGCAAGGCTATATAAATCTACTGTGCCTACAAACTCCTGAGCTCTTTGAAAGCTACATTTTGATTCATAAATTACTGTGAATGAAGGATTCTACTGAAGAGCCCATTAAAATCATCAATTAGTGTCAATTCCATGGCAGAGTAAAACCACAATGGGCAAGCATGTGTTCTTACAACCTGCCAAACCATAAAAAGACAACCGGGCCAAATCCTGAGTAGATCAAAAGAGAAGCCTTTTATTTGTCCTAATTCTTTATTTTTGTACCAATGTTCTACAGATTAATGATTGTAATCTTACTTTCACACTTTCTACAAAAATGAGCACTGATTTGACTATGTTACCTCTGTACAATAGTCTTTGGCTCAATAAAAAACAATGTGTTAAAAGAAAAAGAGACATTTGTTTGACAGTTACTCCCCATGGTCAGGTCTTTGTCTGGTACTGGTCGCATCATTAACATGGCTGTTAATGCCAGGATTGTGAGGGGATGATTTTAACGTGACACACCATTATAGTTCAGTCATGTTCAAATACTTTTGAAAAAACATCCTTAAATCTTTGAGGTTATCACTGATATTACTGTAGGATGGGGGGAGTTGATAAGAAGGAAACTACAGTTTCTGGTCTTATCAAATGTATATCAGTGATGGCTGCAAAGAGATGTAGATATAAAGATGTATTGTGCATTATTTGAACAAGGACTCTGGGAAAAGCTCAAGGAAAAGCTGGAAGGGTAGCTACTAGCAGGGTCAAAGGTTAGAACCCAACAGGGTGTGTGTGAGAGACAAACCCTGGTACCTTGTTTGCACCAACATATAATCTACTACTAATGTACCACACACACACACACACACACACACACACACACACACACACACACACACACACACACACACACACACACACACACACAATTAATAAATCAGGTGATGCAAACAAGGTAACGTGATACAGTAGTTAGAACAAAACACATAAAACAAAATGTATAAAAAGAGTTTTTATCTTTTAATGGGATTAGCTGATAAAAAAATATATAAAAAAGCTTAAGTTTACCCTAGGGGCTATAACCTTAAGGTTTACTCTCTTCGGTGTCTTCACATCTGCAGAAATATAAAGGACTTCATTGTACTTTCAGGTATGGTGTGGAAATAAGAAACCCACAGATAACAGACAAAACAGCACTGTGCTTCAGATACTTTAGATAACCCCAGTATTGCTGTGTGAGAAGCAAGTTTGTCTTTGACTCTTTTCTATGCTTCATATTGGCTTTTTATCTACAGAAGTTGCAACATATTGTATGACCAATAGAAAGGTATAGCACATATTAACAATGTTGTTACACTAACATCTCAGCTAATGCTAACAATGCTGGTGACCTCTGATCTCATTACCGCTTACCATCATGGTGGACTGGCCTAAATATGGATTCATTTGCATGTTTATGTATGTTTATAAATGTGAGTTACCAAATCATGCCGACATCTTGGACTCTCTTGGACATCTAACCCCTAACCCAAGGTGGAGGGTGGAGGTGTGGCCTTGACCAATTACCACTTTGCTCGTTTGAAAGCCATGATGTAGAGATGCGGAGAAAGGGGAGGTAACCTTGCTCCTTATGACCTCATAAGGAGAAGATTCCAGATCGGCCCATCTGAGCTTTCATTTTCTCAAAGGTAGAGCAGGATACCCAGGGCTCGGTTTACACCTATCGCCATTTATAGCCACTGGGGGACCATAGGCAGGCTGGGGGAACGCATATTAATGTTAAAAAACCTCATAAAGTGAAGTTTCATGCCATGGGACCTTAAAACCCAGTGTCTGACAAGTATGCAATTTTAATTCATAAAGACCTTTGTTTCTTATGCTGGGCACTGGAATTTCTTTAGATTGCTAACTCTCTCTATCATGTCCCCAGTGAGGCAAAAAGAATCTATAGCAAGTGAGCTTAACACATAGTATGCTCACTTTGAGGCCATCGGCAGCCAACAAGCAAAAACAGCTAAAGCAGTGGTTAATGGACACCCTTCTCCCTTTCTGTCAGGAGATCTTTCAAGCATGTGAACACCAAGAAAGCAGCAAGACCTGGCAGTATCAGGGGGCAGGTCCTCTAACAGTGTGCTGACCAACTAGCGCAGATATTCCCAATGATATACAACTTGTCACTTGCTCATTCTGTCATACACACGTGCTTCAAGAAGTCCACTATCAAGACCAAGACGAGCCTGCCTGAATGACTATCACCCAGTGGCACTCACCTCTGTAGTGATGAAATGCTAAGAACAACTGGTCAAGGATTACATCTGCTCCTATACTACCCAGTACAGTGGACTTTTTACAGTTTGCCTACCGTCCCGACCAATCAGCACTAGATGCCATAGCACACGTGCTCCACAGCAACCTATCTCGCCTGGAAAAGAAAGGAAGCCATGCGAGATTGCTGTTTATTGACTACAGTTCAGCATTTAACACCATAGGTCTCTCCAGGATCGTCACAAAGACCTAGGATTAATCATCTCACTGTGCATGTGGATCCTTGACTTCCTGACAGGCAGACCCCAGGTGGTGAGGGTGAGTGGACACACCTCTTCCACCCTCATTTTCAACATGAGGGAGCTCATCTTGAGCTCCCTGCTGTACTCCCTGTACAGTCACAACTGTGTAGCCACTATCTACTCCAAAACTATTATCAAGTTTGCTGATGACACAGCTGTGGTGGGCCTGATCACAAACAAACAGCCTATCTGAAAGAAGTAGAAGACCTGACCCGCTGGTGTCAGGACAACAACCTACTCATACATGTCAGCAAGACTAAAGAGATAATAGTGGACTTTGGGAAGAAGCACGGAAGGAACTATGCCCCCCTTAATATCAACAGGTCCTCAGGGAAAGAGCGAACATCTTCAAGTACCTTGGTGTCCAGATCACGGAGTGTCCATATCACAGAGACAGCCTTTTCTTTCCATTGAGGTTGGGCAGAAAGTACCCGATAGACCAGTCCAGCAATAGGCCTATGTCACGCAACAACTGAAGATCGGAAGAACGTCTCTGAGTGGGGATACGGCTCTTCCGCTTAGCTTTTTACAATGGCGGAGCCCGATAGATACTGCTGGACCAAGTCTCTCCGCAACCTGCCTGAAGTCACCTACGACAATGTGGTTCGGATTGTAAATTAACTCTCTCAAAGTAAAAAACATTTTGAAAATGGCAAAAAAGGCAAAAGGTACAAGACCGCGTACAGAAACTATCATAGGCGGTTTCGCGGATACGGTAAACGTTTCTATGGTAACAGCAAGTTGGACCAATCAGAGACGTTGCTGTTACGTTTAGGGTTCTGGGTAGTGTAGTTTTTATCCATAAGATAAAACATGTTTTTCTTAAAACAAGGTTGATTTCATACAGACTTCTAGCTTCTACAAGAGCAGAAACTTTTGTTTCACAACCACGTAGCTCGTGGTCAGTCTACATCAGATGGTTTAGACATTATGGCTGATAATCTAAATCCTTATGGAGAAAGGGACTGTTGACTGGAAGTTCTGATTCCCTACACCGCGTTCCAGAAGCAGGAAGTGTGACATAGGCCTATTAGAGGCTCAGGAGGAGTTTCTACCCTCAGGCCGCTAGGATACTAAATTAGGACACTGACTACCCCCCCACCCCCCACCCCCACCCACCATATTCTGCTTTTAGATGAATCATGCATAAATTGAAGTTGAGTTTATGCGATTACATTTTACTGGACTTGTACCCTATACGATTTAATGTGACAAATAAAATGTATTAATTGATTGATCTGAGTAAAATATATAAATAACACTTAAAATCATTACTTTAAATGTTACCATTTGTTTTGTCATTCAGTGTTAAATACAGTTTTGCAGTACAGTTTACTAGCTTTCCTCTTACCTGGCACCTGCCACAGGTGACTTTCTCCCCGGGTCAAGCGATGCTCCCATTGGTTCCTCTCCCAGTGACCTAGTGTCTTTATTTAGCTGCTGTAGTCGTGAACTGAGCTCACCCATAACAGATGGTTTTGCTCCCTCATCTATACCCAGCCCCAGTCCCAGCCCACCAAGATTGCCCAAACTCCCAATACCTAGCCCCACCCCTTGCCCACGAGGCTCCACTGGGTCCCCCCATAGCTTGGACCTTCGCTGGAAGAGGTAGCGCGGCTTGGTGGGGGCTAGTCCAGTCACTGAGGCTGAACCACCAGAGGGCAGCCCAACTCCTCCAGCTGCAGCAGCAGCCAGGGCAGCAGCCTGTTGTTGTGATAGCAGCTCGCTGTCAGAGCTCTGCTTCAGCAAAGGGTCCCTGAAGGTGACGGGGCCTTTACTGCCTCCTATTTGGGACTTAAGTCGGGGCTTAGGAGGCACTGGCGGCTTGTCGAGCACAAAAGTCTGCCCGTCGGCATAGGAGGTGTGCGTGGTGTGTGTGTCGGCAGGCTCGCCGCTTTCTGAGGACAATGTAGACATGCTGGAAACCGTGGAGATGGTGCTGGTGGTCTCGAGATGGTGGTCTCGCTCTCTGTCGCTGGAGCTGCGCGTGTCAGCCTCCTCCACGCCTGAGTCAGCCGCAGAGCCAGACTCGGCCACCGGTGGGGGATCCAGAGGGTCAGAGGGCTTCCCTGAGACAGCTGCTGCACTGGGTGGAGGTGCTGGCTGGGGAGGCTGAGGCTGGGTGGGGGTCACCATTGGGGTTGTTGGGGTTGAGGGAGTTTGGGGTGTTGTTGTTGTTGTTGTAGGGGTGGTGGGAGAGGAGACAGGTTTAGTTGGGGACATTGGCGTCCCCTGTGCCTGTGCCAGCAGCCCATTAGCAAACTCGTCTGGTGGTGGAACAACTCCAATCTTACGTAGCTCCTCTCTAGTTTCCTCATCACTGGAGGACAACATTGCAGGGGGCAGGGTCACTGTGTAAGGATCCACATCCTCCTCGGAGCTTCCCTGAGCCAGACTCTTCTCTTGGGCTGGACTAGCAGGACGCTGAGTTTGAGGCTGGGTCTGGAGCTGGGCCTGGGGCTGGGAGACTAGTTCTGAACCCACCCCGACAGCCTGGCCGTTACTGGTAGCATGGACCATGATAAGCCCTGCTGTTTTTTGCTGTGACGTATCCATAATACTGATCAACATACTTTTTTTATCCTCTAGTCTCTTCTCCTCCTTCCTTTCCTCTACTCTGGCCTCCATCTCCTGTCGGAATGATACAGGGGATGGGGATGTGGCCCACTGTGGTTTGGTGGGCTGGGGAACTAAAATAGATACTGGAGAAGATCCAACACCATACCCCGCTGCCTTGGCGCTTTTAGGCGAAAAAGGGGGAGTTGCGGGTGCCCCTTCCCCATGTGGAGACTCTTTGGTCTGAGGGTCAATGAATATTACTCCCTGGCCAGCCCGCTCCTGTTTAGTCCTAGGTTCTGGGCTACTAGTTGGGGACTGGCTCTGGGAGGTCAGTGCTCTCTCCCTTGCGGCCAGCGCAAGAGCCAGTGGAGAGTTAGGGTCCAGGGGCTTTCCTGTGAGCGGATGGATAAAGGTGGTCCCACTAGGTGAGGGGCTTAGTGCCAAGGCAGGGGGAGGCAGCTGTCCCAGCTCTCGGGTGAGCATCCGTTCATCGATGGAG
Source organism: Perca flavescens (assembly GCF_004354835.1). Classification (NCBI taxonomy): domain Eukaryota; kingdom Metazoa; phylum Chordata; class Actinopteri; order Perciformes; family Percidae; genus Perca; species Perca flavescens. The sequence goes on from NC_041338.1 coordinate 26,269,118, forward strand.
TGAGACTGAGTCAGAGAGGGGGAGTCAGAGCTGGTGGTAGATGCCCCCTCCATGGTTCCAACAGAAAGGAAGACAGTGGATTTCCTTCTTTCTTCTAGGCGACGCTCACGATCCTTCACTGCTCCAGCTATTGCAGCGGCGAAAGGTCCCTTACCCTGAAACATCATCTCTCCCTGGGCACGCAAACGCTCTCGCTCAGTCATCAGCTGCTGCTGGTAGTAGTCTGCACGGCTGGTGTGTGTTTGTCCATGGGTATAAGGGTGTCGTCCTGAGGGTGAGCTCTCTCTAGAATGGGCAGCAGCTAAGGCCAAACTTGCTTTTTCTTGTGCATCTTCCACCTGCAGTAAGACAAAGAAAATCAGCCAAAGATGTCAAAGTTAGAGCGTCTTTGACACTAAATTATCCTCAACATGTAACCTACCTGTAGCTGTTTCACCAGGGGACTTTTCTTCCTCTGTGGCTTGGTGGGTGTGTACAGTCCAATGCTAAATTGACCAACATTAGCATAAGGGTTGTCAATAACCCGTCCCTTCCTTTTGATTCGCTCGGGTGGAGTAGCAGCAGAAGGACGGGGAATTTCTGTAGCTTCTACAGGTAGATGGGAAGAGTCCTGGAGGATGATCATGGAGCGGGCTTTCTTCTGTCTCTCTAAATGTGTGGCCTGCCGATGAGCAGCCTCGTAAGGCAGGTCCAAGGAGGAGGGCTTGAAGCTGGAGCGTCCCCCAGGTTCATGGCCCTGACTCTGGGTCCTAGATGGAGGAGGAGGGGGACAGAAGGCTGGGGGAGGACCAGTGTCTAGGTAGTAGGTGGGTGGAGGAGGAGGTGCTGTTTGTGGAGGTGGAGGGATGGGATGGGGCTGTGAGTGGTCTCGGAGACTGTCTGTCATAGAGGAACTGCGGGGAAATCTGTGCTCCCCTGCAAGGGCTGACAGCTGATCCTCCTCAGTGGCACCTGATGAGGGAGGGAAGAGCACAGATCTCTAGGTGACCGGGAGTAAACTCATGAAATAGGACCATTTTATACCAGCCTAGCAGTTCCACAGCTGCTTGCTGAAAAATATACTGCAATGCATCCATCTGTAAATCTGTTAACTCACACATTTAATAATGTATCATGTGTCTCAAACCCAGCCATACAATATTTTAATAAAACTTGTAACGCTTACTATTTTTTGACTTATTTAACAATTAATTTAACATTTGTTTAATGAGTGTACTTGAGAACAGGAAAAATGTGTAATAATAAAGAGTATTAATAATGTATGTGCATATCTACTTTTGAAATAGGCTCTGTACTTGAACATCTGCTCTGCAAATCTGTTTCTGTGAATATCCAATAAGCACATTTGCACATTCTAAACATGTAAAGTAATATATTTGTAACCATGTAACCAACATTTGTTCATCTATATTTCTTGTCAACAGCAACTTTGATTGATGAGGATGCAGCTTCATCTTCAGTATTTTCTATTTGTTGTCCTGCTGTCTAAATGCTATTGTGGGTGTAGTGATGCAATTTTACAAAAAAAAAAGAATAAAGCTTCCTTAACTTCTATTCTCTACATATCAATATATTACCTATAAGCATACTGCAAATAAGATACACTATCATTCACCTTATTTGAATATGTACAGGATGGGTGATTGTTTTACCAAATGACTTGGTCCTGGACATCCCCTTTGGTAGTGGTATGTGACCTCTCTCAATGCCTGGGTGAAGACCTCCATGTAGAGTCATCCCTTGTCTCTCAAACAGTGACTGCAGCACAACCATACAGAGAACTGACTGTGTTATGAAACACAGTTATAATGCATTTAAAGATTCATTTAAAACTCCTAAATATAATAATACAGAATATCAACAACAAAGTAGCACAAAGCAGTGCATGCGTACATGTGTGCAGCGTAGCACAGTGCTGTGTAGCCCAGGTGTTTTGAGTATGTTATTTGTCAGATTGAGTTTTATGTATGCCAGCATAGTGGCATATGCTGTCTGCCACTGTGCTGTGTGTAGGTGCACTCACACTGATTTCTGCTGGTGTTATTCTCCTGCTGGTAGGCCTTTGTTTGACAGTAGCTGCTCTGTAATCTGCCTCCGGGGGCTGAGAACGCAAGATAGACTCTTGGGATGCCAACATCTCATCTAGTCTCTCTGTTGAGAAGGAAATTAGCCACAACTAAATACTGAGACATAAGACCAGGGGAACACTGTGTCATCATTTCTGACGTTGCTAACAAAGTTGAGAATACAAATTGTGATTAAATAGGCATTTCCAAAATGTAGCTTTACAGTACTGCTCTATGGTATTGTACAACATTACTGTACTATCGCAATACTCGTTCAATGTGTTTCCTTGATGACCACTAGGGAGTGAGCACTAAGAATGGAAAGAGACAGAGAAAGAGAGAAAAAAAGACAAAAGGTGGAGAAAGAGAGAGTCCACATTTTTCAAGTGTTCTGCTCTTCAGCTCTAAATCAACACTGCTTTAATTGACACAGCAGTGATAAATCATCTTTATGACGTTCAGAGAGGTGTCAATTTCTTGCCTCAGACTCACCTCCTCTTCTCCTCCGAGCAGAAGCTTGGTGGGAAAAAGATAGCGTCAGCAGAGGAGGGGAAATGACAAGAACAAGCCAACAGAAGTGACTATTCTAAAAGTTAGGAGACACACCGAGTTTTAATGACAAAGGGAAAGCATAAATCTGACAGAAAAGAAAGACAGGAGTTTGCATGCCAGCTATCTGGCACTCACCCAGTTCCTCCAGCTCAGCGGTCATGGACTTAGAGCGCAGTGTCAGGGTGGTGCTGGGAGCTCTCTTGGGTGGTGGGGGAGCTGTGGAGAAAAGGCATGGTGTTGAGGATGAAGTTGAGGGGGATGAAGATCCTTTGGATTTGCGGCTGAGTGCCCTCATGGCATCCCCCAGACGGCCAGCCCATCCCGTCTTCACTGCTTTGATCTGGTCAAAAGACGAACTGGACGGCTCCCACTTAACCAGAACCTTGTTCAGGCTACGGTTGGAGCCCGACTTCTTCATGTTTTGCTCTTTGTTGGTTTGATGGCTTGTTTATCTGTCTCCAAGACATTCAGTTTTCTAGTCTTTGTGCTGCAAGAATTTCTCTCTGTTGAGGAGCCCAGAGCCAGCAAATGAGCAGCTCAGTCCATTTTGTAACATCCCTAGTTTTCTGAATCCTCCAATTATACACAGAACAACAGACTTTGTCTGCCACAATAGGCAGAATGAGTAAAATAAGTGTGGCAAGCAGAGGGAGAAAGTCGTCCATCTTACTTTTTATATGCTGCCTGTCTGAAATTTAGCAGGTGTGTATCAGACAGAGATGCGCTGACACAATGGCTTACACACACATGCATATCCTCCCACTTGCGGGACCACATGCAGATACACAGAGAAAACTCCCTGAGGAAGGACATAATGATATGTGTGCTGATAGTCGAAAAAATGACAGTGAATTCAACAGCTAAGAAAAATGATGCGCTGCAGACTATATACCCCAAAGCTCATGGGAGCCTCCCAATCCTACTACTGGGCTGATATCGTCACACTCAAAGCGGTAAAACAGATTGAACTAATAAAAGCTTCAAAATGCAAATGACAGCGTTACAGGTTTCAATAAAAGGCTTTAAATCAGGTTACAAGAAACACTGTAATTAACCAAATTAAAAATAAGGTGGTCATGTATTTAAGCATGTTAAGTCTGCAGTAATGCCATGCAGTCGGACAGAGATCCTAAAGTCACATATAGCAGCAGTCTCTACATGCTTTAACAAACCCAAGTTTCCTTTCAATACCCCACAATACAACTAGATCAGCTCACTCTCTCCGAAAACGGCCAGCTAGCATTCAGTGCTGTAGAGCGATAGAGCTCTAAATCCCACAGATGCCCTCGTGCCTTACTAGAGTCTAACTCTCCTGCTGCTGTCAGCAGATGCAGATATAGTGTACATATGCCATCCTGGGTACAGTCCATATCAAACTTCAAATCTTCATTTCTTCACCAGTCTGCACATTCTGGTACAGTAGCAGGGAGCAGAGGAGATAGAGTAGGACGGAGAACGAGAGAGGAACAGAGACAGAGTCAGAGGGAGAGAGAGACGCTTTTGCTGTAATGTAATGCTTAATTCAAACATGCAGTGTAGTCACCATGGTAACGGTGGCAGTAGTGAGGCCCTGCATAGTGCAGAGAATGTGTGTTTTGTGTGTGAGTGCGTGTGAGAGCATGCGTCTGTGCGTTTTTGCAAAGGTGCGGCACAGTATGAGCAGTGCAGAAGGCGAGGGTGTTCAACACAGCTTAGGATGTAAAAAAAGAAGACATTTTGGAGAAGTTTGAAACAGAAGCATAGAATCCCCGTTCTCGGCTCTGAAACACTTAACATGCTCTATCTTATCTATAGCTGTTTGTACCGTCTGTGTCTCAGCACTGGAATCAGTCCGTCCAGCTTTTCTTTGAATTACAATAAAGGAATCTTAACATCCATTGTCTTTTTAGTCTACCTCACTACTTCTATCACCTGCCATATATCTGTGGTCTTAGCAGCTTACACACAGGCAGAGATAAGCAAGCTTTAATGGAGGCAACAATGACTTGGGAACACAAAAATACACAAATAAATGGACATGAACCACTAAGGCAAAGGCACTATATATAAATGCAATTATGCCTACATATTGTCATGTAGTTGCAATACATCTATCATGATGGTGCTATATTACATAAATGCCTTAAAGGTGCACTATGAGTTCCTGCATGATTTCAGCGCGATTTCATTTTTGTCTCAAATCGTAGGCATCTCCCCTTGATGAGCTAGCTGCCTGCCCCCTGAATACACTGTGAAAAAGCCCGGTCTCGGGAAACAACACAGGGGTCGTAAACGTCAAACAAACACAATGCACAGGCTGTGCACCAAAATACAACAAACCACTCCAGCCAATCACCGACAAGATGGTTAGGGGAGGGGGTGGGGGTTAGTGACATTTAGTCAGTTAGTCATGACAGTTACAGAAACATGGGGGCAGGGGCGAGCTTGGTCTATTTTGTTTGGAATTTACTTGGAACGTCAACAGAAGTGACCATGCAGGAACTCATAGTGCACCTTTAAAGTTGTAGTCCGTAAGATTTGATTTAGGGTTAGGATTGTTTCTAGCGGCAGCTTTGGCAGTAAGATGTAATTGCAGGCATGCCTCTGGGACCTTATCTCCCAGAGTTCCTTTCAAAAACAAACAGTGTTGACTGAATGACGCCGTTAGATCGCTGCGCGATGCCTTCACATGCTCCAGTCCAGTACATATAGCAGTTTAGTCTAAGATGAGCTAAGAGCTAATACATCGATGAAGAAGCGAGCCGTGTTGGGACATGTGCAGCCTTCTCTCATTTAGACTGGAAACAAGAGGAAACAGCTAGCCTGGCTCTGTCCAAAGGTAACAAGATATGCCTACCATCACCTCGAAAGCACATTAATTAACACATTCATGTTTTTTTAATCCATACAAAACCAAAGTGTAAAAATGACAAATCTCCCTTTTAAGAGGCTCTGCTGGTTGGCTGACAACCTCTCAGAGCAATTTAATAGTCTGGCACAATCCCCAGTAAAACAGCAAATTGTAATTCTTACACCCTTAATTTTGTATAGATTAAACAAACAAGATATAATGTGTTTAGTGAGCTTTAGCGATTCTGGTGTGCGGGTATTGTTGTTTCTTGAGAGACCCAGACTCACAGTTTCCCTGTTTCTAGTCTTTTTGCTGGGTTCAGAGCTCCAAAAAAAGGTACTAAGTTGACCTTCATTTAAAAATGTTTTTTTCCAAAATATGTTAAATTGTAATATTATTATTATTATTATTATTATTATTAGTAGTAGTATTATATACTGGAATTAGGCAACTTAACATAGCTAGAAGAATGCTGGCAAATGTCTAGAGAAGGGTGTATTTTATTTTTTAAAGATCATTTCTTTGAGCTTTTCCACCATTAATGGACAGGACAGCTAAATGAGAAAGACATGCAGGAAATTGTCACAGGTCAGACTTGAACCCTGGACCTCTGCATCGAGGTATAAACATCTATGTATGTGTGCCTGCTCTACCAACTGAGCTAACCTGGCCACAGAAAATGGTGTATTTAAAAGAGACAAGCTTAAGGAAATATACACTATACATATGAAGACAACAGGGGTGAGAGAGAGAGAGAGAGATCAAGAGAGACCATAAGGCTTTGAGTAGTTGAGTAGTTGATTTACTGTCCCAATGAAACTAGGTCAAACCCATTCATCACTGTCTCTGTATCTCTATAATTGCAAAGGAGGTACACACACCACTCTACCACACACACGCATGCACGCACGTACGCACGCACGCACGCACACACACACACACACACACATGCACGCAATTTGCAGTGTACACAGTCCTTAGGTCATAGTGCCAGGACTGCGTGGGAGCTGAGTAATGGCGAGCTGTGGTTGACATGGAAACCACATAAATATACAGCAGGGAAATGTGGCAGTAATCACCTTAACAACAGAAAACACACATATCTTACCAAGTCATCTGTACATGAAACTTACATGTCTCCATTGTATTACAGTTATAAAATTCATTATCAAATAACTGAGACATCCTATGACAATATACTTTAATTAAGTTGTGACTATATAATTAGTGGAACAAGTTATATTTAAATAATTTTCATACTTACTGATATGTTTAATAATAGTTACAAAAGCACATATGTGAAGCAGAATTCCCTGTGATACATAATACAGGTACAGGCATTTTTGTGACATTTCAATGTTAACATTATAGATATTACCTTTTCTACATGTGAATTGCAATATTTCATCTGTGGAAATGTGAATTTAACATAGAGGAGCTTATCCTCTGGTCTTTACCTTTCTTGCGAACGACTTCCTCGGACTCAGGTTTGCGTGTGACAGACACCACCTTCATCAGCAGCCTGTTGCCCCCTTGCCGGATCAAGGACACCACCTGCTTATGGCCCACTTTCACTACATTCACCCCGTTTACCTAAGACAAAACACACAAAAGGCAGAATGAGACATGTTGACATCAGTGTAAACTTGTTTTGTTTTTTACAATTCTGCTGACATTAAAGGTCCTATGACATGCTGCTTTTTGGATGCTTTTATATAGGCCTTAGTGGTCCCATAATACTGTATCTGGAGTCTCTTTCCCAAAATTCAGCCTTGGTGCAGAATTACAGCCACTAGAGCCAGTCCCACAATGAGCTTTCCTTAGGACGTGCCATTTCTGTGTCTGTAGCTTTAAATGCTATTGAGGAGGAGAGAAGGTGGAGGGTGGGCGTGTGGCCTTGACCAACTGCCATGCTTCGCTCGTTTCCAAGCCATGATGTCTCTCTTTTTCTCATGGGCGGGCCAAATTCTCTGGGCGGACAAAGCAGAGACAGGGCAGGGAACCTCTCCCCTTATGACGTCATAAAGGTAAAGATTCCAGATTGGCTCATCTGAGCTTTCATTTTCTCAAAGGCAGAGCGGGATACCCAGGGCTCGGTTTACACCAACGGCATTTCTAGCCACTGGGGGACCATAGCCAGGCTCGGGGAACTCATATTAATGTTAAAAAAACTCATAAAGTGAAATTTTCATGCCATGGGACCTTTAAAGCACCATAGTTACTAAATTCTGGTAAATTCATAAATGTATGTTAGATGTTATAATACTTTACATGTTCAAATTTTACACTCAAATTACTTTCGGCAAATCCTGTCTATTCTTTACTGGGCCGTATCCCATTCATTTGAACAAAAAAAGAATATATAACTTACTATATTAGGTGCAAATATTCCTAACATTTCTACAAACCCTCTTGGCAGGCACAAGAAGAACTATGCATCATATTCATAAATGCACCATAGATCTGTACAGAACCCTGCAGGTGTTACTTTTTCTTCTCTGTTCAAGGTCAATACAAGTGTGTTCAGTAATGAGATAGGTACAGATGAAGAGGAAGCAAATGAAGAGCTATACTTAATTACCTCAATGAGGAAGTCTCCTGTCCTCAGACCAGCCCTCCAGGCCACTCCCTCCACGTCCACAGACTCCAGGTACTGAAGGGCAGGGAACGCTGGGGTGGGGGTGAACTCTTCAATGGGCGTCTCGGCTAAGAAGAAACAGAGAAAACCCCCGCAAATAACAGTTAATGGAAATCTATAGCTTCCTTTGATTCTTTTTTACTTTTCTATCCAACAAGATTGCCAATGACCATAACAAGATCACAAACAGAAAATGTACTACATGCTGCTAATAATATTTGGAAAATGTTGGCTGCTGGTTTGAATCTGCTCTAATGTAATTTCCTTGGAGGCCATAACACATTTTTCAAAACGTCCCTTTTAGCTTTATTAAAATTATTCATTAATACATTTGCAATGTGTTTAGTTCTATTTCTTGACTACAGAAGTCTATATTAGGCAGGGATCCTAGCAGCCTTGAGTGCATGTACTGCTGTTGCATCGGACACTGTTATTGATACATACAGTATAGTTGCATACAATCATGCTCACACACTTGAAAAACTGTATGCATGTCTCAACAAAATAAACACACACGCACACACATACAGTACACAAGCACAGTTTGTTAAGTGAGTGGGCCACCACAAACTCCATTTAATCTTGGAACAAATCCAACTAAATCACTGACACATGAGAGTTCTCAAAGGACCACTAAGTGAACTGCAGTGTGTTGTTTGTGTATGTGTGAGTGTGTGTTTAAGGGTACTGGGGAGTAAAAGATAGGGTGTAGGGTGGGCCAAGATCCGTAGTAGTGAGTGATGGAGCAGTAAAGCACACTCAGACTCCCGGCAAGGTGCCTGAGAGGGGTTGCCATGGTAACCAGCCTGAACGGGGAGCTGGCACGTGCATGAGTAAAATGATTTTGTGGTGATGGAGATGAGTGGAGAGGCGGTATCGGTTGAAATGCGCATGGTATGAAAGTGGTTTGCGTGAAAATATTTTGAGAGGATAATGGACGGGAAGGATATGAAGGAGGTAGAGGAGAGCAGAGATGAGCAACAACAAGGACAGACAGAGCAAAGATGAGAGAAATAAGAGGTGGAGGGGAGAGAGGAGTGTGTCTCTACTAAAGCTGAACGCCATGTGTGGGGAACAGATGGGACAGCCAGCCGACAGCTCAGCCAAGGATGACGCCACCAATGGGGCAACACATGCTCACACACTGTACACACACACACACACACACACACACACACACACACACACACACACACACACATATATACACACATATACACACACACACACACATTGCATTTGAGTATACAAGCTGAGTGTTGAACAAAGTTAGTCGTGTTGTTGACTCACACAGTAACAAAACAGACTGAACCGTACTCAGTGACTTTGATCAACAATTTATTCGTCACATCAAAACTCCCACACTTTGAAAACAGGTAGGTAGTGAATGTGAATGTTTAGGCAAAGTGTGTGTGTGTGTGTGTGTGTGTGTGTGTGTGTGTGTGTATCTCACCTTTGGCTCCCCGGAGGACAAAGCCAAACCCCTCATTTTCTTTCTTCTGTAAAACAGCATTCTTCTCCTCTATGATATAGTCACTGTGAAGAAGAGAGCAGAGGGAGAGCAAGTATGAATCCAACACCATCCTCACTCATACAAAGAGAGAGGGGCGAGAGGGAGGGCAGAAGAGTAAAGTACTTCCTATCCTATTAACCAATCAAGTTAAAAGCCAAGCAAGCAACCTCAGGATTCCGAGGTGTTTTACTAATATTTTGAGCATCTAAAGGCAGGGCCCTGATAGCACAGATAAACTTAACTCCACTTCCATCTATCACTCACGCACACGCACACGCACACGCGCACACGCACACGCACACACACACACACACACACACACACACACACACACACACACACACACACACACACACACACACACACAGTGCGAGAGAGTGAGAAAGTGAGCAGGAGAGTGAGAGAGTCCTTGTGACTGAAGTATCTTTGGGATAAAACCTAAGAGTGAATACATTTTCTGGCTGATCCCTCAGATGAGACTGCAGCTGAGGAGGGTGTGGAGGGCTTCTGCTAAAGAAACCAACAGAGCCGACTGAGATGCAATATTATCCTCTGACTAATGACAGAGGGAATAGGAGGCAAAAGTAAGTGAGCACTTTATCACTGCCTGATTTTCCTGAGTGTTGAGGGTTGGAGGCTGTGGGATGGCATTAACCTGTGCCACTCGGCACACACTGAAATGTATTTTTTTTCAAGCCACGCATCTGTGTCCAAAGCCTGTGAGTCAAAACCAAAGCAGAATTAGTATGGCAATCTTTAGCAGCAATGCGAATATTAGCATGACGGCTGGATGTGTGTGTTAGTGTGTTAGTGGATGTTAGACCATCTTTTTTCTCATCAAACTGACTGACTGAGAATGTTCAGGTAAGAGATGAGTTGTAATGGTTTTTAATCTAAGTCTAATGCAGAACAGTAAAATAATATTTTAAATGTAAAATAAAATATTAGAAAGGTGGCCTGAATATGCTCCACCAAAGGTTTAGATGACTATAACCCAATATTTCTTAGCTTAGCTTCCCGTCCTTTCACACCACACTTTGACTGAGGGGCCTACTGCCAGTGTACAGCCTGAACACCCTGACAAAAGCCAGGATTGTTGTAGTATATTGTTATTTCAGCATTACCATCCTACCTCAGAGCTGAGGCGGATGTAGAGGGCTAGTGTTCAGGTTGCAACTCAGTAGGCGGCTGCAGTCTCCATTAGCTTAGTTACACTCCACTCAGACTTACCAAGGGAACACAGAGTTCCTGCTGCTGGAGCCAGGAGACCCGTAACAAACCTTTCTGCAGGAGGGAGGTCAAAGGTTTGATTTCATAAAAAGCTATCTATCCACTTTTGGCCAATTATTATGCACAGAAAAAAAACTGTGTTAGGCATCATTAAGATGCTTTGTTTCAGTCCAAACCCTTTTATCCACTACACTTTCATCTCTGCTCAATGGCCCGAAATGCTGCATTAATGCAATACGCTTGCTGTCCTTGTTCCGAATCTCTATTTGCCTACATAACTCAATAAAGAAAAAACTGTGTAAGACTTTAAAATGGTAAATGTTTTCTCAAAATGTCATTTGAAATTAGTGATTCTAATATTCCTCAGACTGCACTTCAGATATCCATCTAAGAAATTGTACAATGTAACTCAATAAGGTTCTGTCCTAGCTGGGCCTTTTGCTGGCTTGTGCAACTAGTATTTTATTCAGACATTCATATGTTGCATCTGCCCCTTAAAACCTCTTATAGGTGCAACCTGCTATGGTTTTGTGCAGTTTCTATGTCTTCAGTTGTCAACTAAACTGTATACAGTTAAAGGTCCTACCTGCCATTCCAAAACAAAAATATATGAATGTAGACTATCACAAGCTAGTGTGACTGTGTAATTTTACAAACCTGGAGCTATGGTAACAGATATGACATTTAATCCCACTTAAACCTAGAATGCAAGAACTTGACATTTAATAAAAGGCTGAGAAAGAGGGTGGAAACAATGCTCACTCAGACTTGCGCTGTGTCTCAAACTGACACACTATGTCATCAAAGCTGGAATTTGCATCATAACAAAACCACACATAGCTTGATACTCCAATCTCACATAACAAATCTAATTTAGAAGAGAGGGAATCCAACACTCTCTACACAATAAATGTCAGCTTAAGACAGGGACTGCAAATAATAATGGAAAGACATGGACTAAGAGTAAAAATAAAATAACATAAAAATAAATAAAACATCCAGCAAATCATAGAAAGCACAAAACCATGCATGTGCCCATGTGAGAATAGAGTATATATTATGCATGTGTGTGCACAGTGCACATACAGACAAAAGCAAAATGTTAAACAGGATTATGCAATACAATTTCATGTGCATTTACAATAGAACTAAGTGCACTAGCAGCCTTGTGCCTTGAGATGGCAGCAGCTCCATAGCACTCCAACACCTTCTCACATGGACTTCATTACCCCTCTTCAGGCAAGGAACCACTCTGTGATATGGCCAATATAGTTTGTGCAGTACAGTATACACTAATACACATTACCTGTACCCTGCAGTAGCATGCTAGTTCAAGGAAAGATGCTGTACCTGTATGAAGTGAAGTTGTCGTAGGATCCCACAGTGTAGTGTCTGAACAGCCTCTTAGTGCGGTCCTCCCGAGTCTCTGCAAAACAGATTCAATGCCTTTTTTTAATTTGGATTGAAATATTGTATTTCGGTTTAACAATAAATTACTCATCTGTTTTTGTATGTGTAAGTACACCTGTACACCTGCTTTTGGTATTATGTAGAGTAACTTCAAGAGAGAAGATATTTAAACTGTGGAGAAAAAAACCCTCCTCAATCCACAAAAATCCCAAAATGTCAAGGCTCTTTCCGCCCTCGCTCTTTGCATGCTAGAATAAAAATGTCAGCAAAAATGTAATTCAATTCAGCACAGAGAGGAATTAAGCAACTACAGAGAAGCAATTATCATTAAAATGCTTCATTTATCATAACCTACCAGAGTATAATTGTTCCATGGTAATGTTTTGTTTTTGAAACAGTAAGATAATTGCATAAATCATATTTAAAGTCTTTCTTTTAAAGCAGGCAAATGCACTAGAATGGGAACCGTGTTGAGCTCAATTAATATAGTGTATGTGTGTGTGGTTCCTGTCAGCATGTGGGTGAATTTATCCTATGGGAGTGCTGATAGAGATCGATGCCCTCTCCCCATCCCAATAATACACACTGCACCTCCACTAAACAGCAATCTGCTGACTACACACCCCAATAACCTTTCAGGCCACACAGAAACTCTTAATTGGGCAAAGCTGTGAGAGCAAGGGGCGTCATGGAGGTGATGTGAGACACATGGCATGAAGCCACGAGTCTGGCTTGTAATCCTGGTCACATGTCCCCCCACGGCTTCTCTGTTTCCTGTCACTTTTACTGTCTGCTATCTAATAAAGGCAATATATCAAGCTGTTGACAGATATCCTGTAAATGTGTGTATGAGAAAGAGACATGTAAATAGCTTAAAAGGGAAAGAGACCAAAGTAAGTAAGCAGACTTAAAGTGGCTAGTATCTTCAGATCCACTTTAGCCTGTCCATCTGACTGTGTGTGAGTGACAGACTGTCAGCTGAGAACAACTTGAAGCTCTGATAATGGTGTCCACCAGAAGGGCAAAAACAATAGGATTAAGCAGTCCGCTCCAAAACTCTGAACCATATTTCATTATTCTCTGCTCTTCCTCTCTTATCTGCCTTTACCTGTCCTGTGTTCTTCATTCTCCAAGAGCACAGCTGTATGAATCCCAATCTCATTGATTCTTACACATTCATTTGTTTCAGCATAGTTTGCAAATGTTTAGATTTTCTCTTCCCTCACTACACATTCCCCACTCACAGGAACAGGCCGTTTTAATAGAAGCACCCTATATTACAAAACAAAGCTCTGCCTATTTGCCAACAAGGCCCATCTCTCCCTGAGCAAGAACCACAGTCAACTGGTCGTAGAGTCACCTCCATGGTAACTGACTGTGACGTGACGTATGTGTTTTACTTGTGGCTTAGTTGAAAGGAAAACTCTCCCACAAAAGATTTTTCATGGGCAAAAACAACTTTTTGTGATCTAATTGCCCTGTCTCGAACTATTTTTGGTGGTGTCTTTTTGATATTTTCATAGATTATCAGCCACAATCAGACATTGATTAATTCATTAATTTGCAGTGCAGCCAGAAACAAGATTGACAGCTATTTGCGACTGAATGTCAACATCAAACGTCATGTTTTGGGTTCAGTCCAAAAAAAGCATGTGATTCTTTCTAGAGTCATAATTTTGCTGCAGTGATCAATAATACAGGGAGAAATTAATATTGAAAAAGCAAAAGAGACACCAGTTCATACAAGGGACACATGTATACTGAAACCTCTTTCACTGCCTTGCTCTTACTATGCGATCAATTACTGCTCTCTCCACCCACATAAATAACCCACAATGAAATGCAACAAGTTCATGTCTGTTCTCTGAGGGTGGACAAAAGTAATTCTGAGGAATGTGTCAGAACAAATTGCAAAATCCACTGGACAACCTTTAGTTGTTCATCTGAATTGTCTAGACAGTGTTTCTTCAGCATATATCCCTGTGGATGTAGAGGATATCTTCTTTCTGGCTACCACTTCCCTGGACTGGGTTTATAGGTGTGTTGGAAAACTGCTGAGGTAATGATGTTACAGCAACAATGTAAGCAGCAGATAAGTGGTGTCACCGTCTCTTCCCTCCAATCAGACCCTGTTTCTTTAGCATTATCTGCTGCCAAAAGGAAGCCCAGTTAATTGTTTTAGATTTGCTCTGACATCTCACAACCTGGATGACTAAGATGACACATAGATGTAAAATGTGCAAAATTATAAACTAAAGGTGAAAAAGGCAATTCGAGGGAAAGTGGGTACATGAAAATGAATGCTATTTCCGAAAAAAACTATGAAAAAAAACATGAATATTGATCAAGAGTGTGTGAACATCAAAGATAGAGATTTGTAATTAAGAATGAAGCTGAGTGGGTGTTTTTGTGAGGTTTTTGGTTATCAGAGGAGGGAAGGCGGAACAAAGAGGTGAGGTGAGAGCTGGTCGGTATTTTTTCTGGCTTAGAAGGTTACTCTGCGTCCATTCTTGAGAGGAGAGACCTGGCATTTTGTTAGCACTGGTTGTCAAAGGGAGGAACTGATGAAAAAATAGGTGATATTTGGAGAGAAAGTTTTAGATGAGTCAGCAATGTCTTCTCCTGCACATTTAGAGTCTGTGTTTTACAGCCTTCCTTACTCTCACACACATTTTAACAATTTACACACGCACACACACACACACACACACACACACACACACACACACACACACACACACACACACACACACACACACACACACACACACACACACACACACACACACACACACACACACACACACACACACACACTCATTCAACCTCACGCATCATCAAAAAGCCCTCACTTCAAAAAAGGACAAAAGAAAAAGAAAATCAGCCAAATGCTGGATAAGTTAGGGAGTGAGTGTGAATGTGCACTGACTGTGCACACTGACACTGTTATATGGTATATGCATTTGTGTATGTACAGTATGTGTGAGTGCGTGTGTGCACGGATGCAGAGTGTGAAATGCAGCTCATTCATCACAGTTGTCATCTATTTTGTACAGCCCAGGAGCATCTAAAGGCAGGGCACTGATAGCACAGATAACCTAAACTCCACTTCCATCTATCACACACACACACACACACACACACACACACACACACACACACACACACACACACACACACACACAATTACTATTATTATTATTATTATTAATAATAATAATAATAATTTTTGGTTTGCTTTCTAGTACAGGAGGCCATAGTTTACTTTAGTACCAGATGGGAATAAAACAAGGATCTTCCATGAGAACTACAACATCTGGGGGGCAGACAAGTGCACTGAGATTCCAGAGAACAAAGGCAATCATGAACTGGCTGGATGTTACACAGTAAACTCTTTGTACATAGAATAGGAGATGAGCTCTTATAACGCACAGCACTAAAAGAAAAGTTGGACAACTTCTTGTCTTGGTTCTATAAGTTAAAAGGGCAGATCTGCCCTATTTTGTTTCTTTAAGACAAATAGAAGGTCGCTTGAGTAATATCATTTATTTGATAAAGACATATATATACTAAAATAGGAAACACCAGTAAGAACCTTCAATTACAAACACACAAATGTTCAGCAATAAAACAAAAAAGCTTTCCGTTGTGGAGTGGCGTAGGGCTGAGATCAAGAGGAGGCAATGGATAGCAAGAACAAAGGAAAAAGTGGACAAATGATACAACCTTTGATTATCATCTAAGTGGACACTGAGAAGACCTTTCATACGTTATTTGTTGTAAAATCTTTATTTCGACAAGTAGTCAAATACCTTCTGCAATTATAGTGTGTTTTTTGCACTGAATCAAGCTCAAGTCATAGTCACTTAAATGTGTAGTAGTGCACACCCTACTCTAAAAATGGAATAGGTCTGTACGCTTGCAGACAGACACTTCTCTTCTGTCTTTACTACATTTGCCCTTATGCTGAATCACATTGCAAGTTTCTCACATTTAGACAAGGGGGTTATTTTTAGGTTATCCTACAAGATACCATTTTAACATTACATAGAGCCATCTGTTTGCCCTCTATTGTTGTCATATGATGACGTCAGAACAGTGTAGAAAGTTGTGTGGAGAGGGAGTGACTTACCCCAGTACAGGTCATGCCATGTGGAGTTTGGATGCTCTGCCTTCACAACCGTTACCACCCCGTCTATCCTGCTACACAGCACAGGCAGATCTGACACCAAGACTGGACAACAGTCCATTTTTTTGACAAGGAGGTTGCACCTCCTGCCACTGGTCCGTCTCCCAGCTTGAATCACTGAGAAGAGCTGGGCCTGGCCTCCCTCTCATTCTTGCCTAGAGACGATTAAAAGCACTCCTGAAACGCCCATTTTGTGCAGACGGCAATTCAAAATTCCTCAGCAACCTTTTTTCTGCAAAAGGCCTCCCAGATTTCTTCGTTTTGAGAGTGAAATAAGACTTCCTGGACGAGTAGCAATGAAACAGTGTCGGTGTCTCTGGCCTTAATGTCCCATTTTATTTCAGCCTCCAGCCAATAACTCCAGCATATATTTCACATCTCTGCTTCACTGCTGTCTTTCTTTTTCCTCCTCCCCTCTCTCAGAATTGGTTGGTTTGTTGAACAGCCTTCAGAGAGCTCGTTGTTACCGTGTAAGTGTCGAAGGCAGAGACCAACGGCTATAAATACCTCTGCTCTGTCAAAGTGGAAGCCTTGAATAATTCAGTCAAATTCAGACAACAAGAAACAACTACTGTACAAGCTCTACACACACTGTGACAGCTCATCACAACATGCCTTTCAGTCAAGGTCAAGACAAGCAGTGATGCACTCAGACAAACACAGACACACAAACGCATATTCCAGAAATGAGAAGGGAAGCATGAGAGTACGAGTGTTCAGTACAGGAACAAATGTATCTGTAACACTGAATCTGCAAGCTGAACTGAGTGTACTGAATCTTCAATGTCACTGCTTGAATCAGGAGCATTATGCATTGGAACTGAAAGCATCACTGTTCTGCTCTGCCATATGATATAAAGTATGCTACATCCTGATTAACAGCTTCCTAAAAGATGGCGAACGTGAACATTGTGGGGGTTTGGTTCCTCCCATCCCACCTTTCTCTCCTCCGTCATTTCCTGTATCCTCTCTACTGTACACTTGGAAATAAAGGCAAAAAAGAGACAACAAAAGCAACAGAAACAATCATGTTGAAAGTTGGTGGCTATTGAGCTATTAAACTTTACAGTAAGCACTGCTTATATAGATGGATTAAATAAATGTACTAGTGGCCACACACTCCATCCATAAAAGTATATAATCAAGGATCTTTTATCAACGTTGGCTTGAAAATTGCATCTAGCTCATGAGGTATAAAATACATTCAACTTGCAGTTACCAGCAGCTACCGTGCTGTGTACAAATCTTTTTTTTCCTCCAATGCTTATGTTGGCCCAATATTGTACTCAACAGAAGAACGCTTATTATTTTGTTATTCAAATACAAAAAGAGATTCGTAATTTCCATCTTCCAATTCTACAGGAGTATGGGGGACTAATAACTTCACGCACCAGATGGTTTGTTACACAGAACCATTTGAGAAGCCGCCATTAAAAACTGTTTGGGAAAGGGAAGATACAAAAAAATATCTGGCAGGTGATTGGATGAACCATCTGTCTATCAGGTTCACCATTGTTGTTTTGAACGAACGGTCGTGGCCGCCACACATACCTGATCCGCGCCTGTAGCTGTCACTGCTGTGTGTGATATGTGATCCTGCGATTCTTGTGTGATCTTGTGAGGTCGCGAGAATCCAGCTGCCGTGCAAGGTAAGGGGACTAATGCTAAGAAAGAGATGGAGGAAGTGAGAGTAAAAAATGGAGAAAGAAAAAACCAAAACGGGGTGCCTTGGTGTAAAGGTAGGCATGTGATTAGTCATGCCCAGTCAGAGGGATGCTTTACAGCTCTGCAAGTTGCTCTGTGTGTTGCCACATTTTCTAGACATGACGCCCACAACAGTGAAACACAGTAGTTGTCAAGTCATGGCATTGAAAGAGTTTATGTAAACAAAATTATTCTACCAACTGCGTCAGATTACGCATAAGAACGAGTACTAGAGGTGAATATGGTGTGTAAGAGCAGCCATGACACTGTGAAATAGACTTGACTTTCAGAGGGAAATACAGTAACCTGCCGATGTGTGTACATGGTTGTTTATTTGTGTGTGTGTGTGTGTGTGTGTGTGTGTGCGCAGATGACCTGTCATCCAATACCGCCCCTGTCAAATGTGATATGTCTCTGCTCCACTGTGAGACCTGCTTCAGCTTTGATTCATTGTTCAAATAGCATCACCATCTATTATGATTTGATATGGATCTGTCCTCTAGAGAGAGAGAAAGAGAGAGAGAGAGAGAGATGGCATAACACACTCGACTGACTTCTGATGAAAAGTACAGATAGTGGCCATCACTCTACAGTGAACAAACAAACACAACACAACACAACACACACACACACACACACACACACACACACACACACCTTGAGATGTGCAACTGTGAGACACTTGATGTGTTTTTTTTACAGGGGTAAATGGCAGAACTCCTTCTGAAGTGCCAGTCTTTAACACTGACTCAGCTAACTTTAATACCAAAGATGTCTTCCAACCTGTGGTTTCTACTCATTCTCTCTCTCTCTCTCTCTCTCTCTCTCTCTCTCTCTCTCTCTCTCTTTCTAATAAGATGGATTAGTTGGCTATGCTAATCTATGTGCTGACTCAACACAGAGTATAGACAATAACTGAAGTGTGTGCATGTGCATAAGCGTACACGTGTAAAAAAAAAAGCCTGTCCATTTCTGTGGTGTCAGCATTTGCATACTCACTCTGCATTTTACA
This sequence comes from Perca flavescens, assembly GCF_004354835.1. Lineage (NCBI taxonomy): Eukaryota > Metazoa > Chordata > Actinopteri > Perciformes > Percidae > Perca > Perca flavescens. The sequence continues at coordinate 26,288,262 of NC_041338.1, forward strand.
AGTTGCCACTAGAGAGTTTCTGACTGAACTCACTATCTATCTGATTTGCAATCTGGGCTGGTACGGACAAATTTACAGCACCATGAGAGGACGTAACTAAGTAGTTTGTCATTGAAAGGTAAATTCTTTTTTGTTAGTTATTTTTATTAGCTTGCTCAGTTTAACCTTTGAGAACACTAAAACTACAGACTGAATAAATCTGAACATTAAGACATAAAATGTAGAATTGCTGCTATTATTAATCACAGCAAAAGATGGACAAGGTGACCGTGAGAACACCAGGGGGCTTGATAGGGGATAAGGACACACTGGAGGATCAAAGCAATATAGTTTTTTGTACTCAATTGAGTACGGTATATTGTTTTCTATTATTTTCTGCCACCATCACAGATTTGGTCTTTAGCTTTCTGGTTTTCATGATTTTGGATAAGACTGTACATGTACGGAGACAGAGACATATTAATTAAGTAGGCTCCCTTTTAAATGATGGTCTCAGTCTCACATAAAGGTATGTATGTATGTATGTATGCACTGCATTTTGCCTTATACATATTTATGCAACATTTATCGTGTTTTGAAATCACTATAATTCTACAATATTCCTGTTTTACTGCAAATGTTTTAAAAACTAAAATAAAGAAATAAAGCTGATATGAGCTCCAACTATCCATTTTAATAACTGAATGATGCATCAAAACACCTGGCTTCATACATATAATTGCTGATCAATGACCACCACCCACCACTACAGTATTCACTCATAAACTATTTAGTTTAAGCTAAGGAAAAATAATCTTGCAATTCACATCACATGCCTTATTTGACAATAACTCTTTACTCTTACTAGCATCCAAATGTGGCTCCCCGTCCCCATGGACTACAGGAACATCTCTTTGTCCTGATGTTTCAAGAGCACTCATCTCCCTAACTGACTCATAAATTATGAAGTTAATTTATCTTTCTTTATATAATCAAGCCTCTGTATTTGGGTCTCAATTGTATAGTATGTTGACACATGTGTAGAGAGTTGTCACTTGTTTCCCATAGGGGTTTTGCTTTAGCCTGAAAACAGAATGGCTTTCTAATTAGGAAGCTGCTCTGAATGTAGCTATTACAACACAGTCAACTGTATTTGCAATATAATGTAATACTAATCTATGGCAAGAATGTCTCTGACTATGCTGATATTTTAGTAATATACAGTTGGCTTGTATTGTATTTGCAATTGCACCATTGAAATACAGCCCTCAGCATTCGTCTTTTAAGTTGACAATGCCTGTAAAGATGTTCAAAAGAATGATATCGCAACTTATTTTGAAAAAGTTTCTACCATTGTCTTTAAACAGGCTTAGATTATTACTGGAAGTCATAAAATGTTAGTAGCAATAACTATTGACCTTGCACCTTGCACAAAAAGCCCACACAGACCCCCAATTATTGGGGAAACTATGCTGATAGTTCCACAGTTTTGACCAGATCACTCCTCACCATTGCACCATATCTCTAGTTATCTATCTTTTACCTCTTTCTACCACCCTACCCTCCAACTTGCTCTGCCCATGTCAGTCTCAGCTGCCGCAGCAACGCTGATGTTTAAGCATTCTAGGGGAGTGCAGACACACTCCAAAACTTCTTAATGGGTAGGCTAAAAATAGCTCAGGCTGGATCTGACTGGGCTGATTCATGCGGCTGTGAGTCATTCAACTGTGCCGCGGTGTAAGGAGAGCAAGGGAATACAGTGAGCGAGCACAAAGACAAAAGAAATAAAAGTTTTCATGCCTGTTTAGATATCGAACCTCGAAAATCAAGCATTGTCCCACCACAGAGAAAATGTGCATAGTTATGCTGTAGGTGTGTGTGTGTGTGTGTGTGTGTGTAGAGGTCCTGAAGGACATTCAAGACTGCAGGGCAACCTAAGAAAAATTAAGGCTGATATAATGGAAACTGGGGCTAGTAAAAATGCATTGCTGTTTCATTTACCATTTGGCAGAGTGTGTCTTTGTATTTGGCTGTAGCACACCCATTTCTTAATAGGGGATAGTAGGATGGGGTGGGGTCTTTTGGCTGGAAGGCTGTAAGATCCTAACAGATTGTGGCCAAGAGATTAACAGTACCATTGCTGAAAATGACTGGCCCACGGCAATTTGGTAGCATCATTAGAAAGGAAAGAGCAGTTCTTACTCACATCATTATCCCCTCCATTACCACGGGTAAACATCTACTATTAACCCCCACATACAGGCTAGCAGCATGTGTGTGTTAAGAGGGAGTGGGGGTGTTAGCAGGATGGGTGAAGATATTCAGGCATAGCCTACAGATTTAACAACTGTTCAGCTTTTTAAAAAATTATGCTGGACTCTGAGTAGTTTGGAGAGCACAGTTGTTACAGTACAATGACTTATAATAACACATGGATACCGTACACCTCCACAACAAAAACACATGCTCATCACCCCTTTTTTGCACTTGTCCGCCAGTCCAGACTTATCTCATGAAGTGGCGTATGTATGATTCGCCAATTTGTATGCCATTATTGGCGTGTTATCAAGACGCATACTCGCTTTTTAGCGTGTTTATCAACGCCGTTTGGCCTCAATTGACTTACATTACCTTGCGTTTGCGTGTGAACTGACACCGTCGCGAGTAGTATGAAAGGGTCGGGGTGGAGGATGAGTAAAACACAGGACTTTCACCCAGGAGAGCGGGATTGTTTCCTTCGTGTCCCGCGTGTGACGTTTCCTTTCCACGTTTGTTCTTTTCCTAAACCCAACCGGTTCTTCTTTTCCTAAACCCAACCCGTGTGACGTTTCCTACCCAACCGTAGCCTCGTGATAACACGTTGCCTCACGATAACACACCACATGGCATGTATGTTTACTCTGTGACGTTGCAGACTGCCGTCCGCTGTATACAGCGTAGACATACACGCAGATAGCTCAAAATGCGTACAGATAACACGCCGGAAAGTGCCGTGTATGTTTACGCAAAGTCATGATGTCATGTTGCAGACCAGTTGCTCATGCCAACCTCTTTCCTATTTTTCTCCTTTTTTTCCCCCTTTGACATCTACACTTTGCCTTTGTCTTTCCTCCCTTTCTCTGTCCCCTCGAGCAACAAGATTAACTGTTGGCTGCAGGTAGCCCTGGCCATGTTAAGAGACAGAATAGCAGTGTGGTGACAGATAACAGCCAAGACAGTCAGTGATGGTTTAAACTGTGCCTCTTTCACGTGGTCACCTGCTTCCTTTCTCTTTCCTTCTCTGTCTCTTTATTTCTTGCTAGCTGCCTTGACCCATCCCCAACTGAAACAGTTTTTCCATCACCACATTTTTTGGTCTTTCCCCTGTCTCTATCATTGCTCTTTCAAACCTGGCAGAGAGGAGTGAAAAGAGATGGAGGCAGATATGGTAAAAAGGGATAGCACTTTCAAAGTCATGACTCATAGGTGATGTACAGTGGAAAACAGAGAGAGAGAGAGAGCAAGAGAGCGAAAGAAAGAGAGAGCAGTTGTACTTGGGCTACTTAATTGTAGACAGGGCTGTCTTTCCTGCTTCACTAGGCTGAGACATATTGCCCTAACTGTCAGTGACGCCTCAACAATTGCCTTCAGATAAACAACTCTGTGCGTGTTTTAGTGTGGCCAGGTGTGTTATTCTGCTGTTGTATCACTATTCATGAATCTAAGGATGAAGAATTAAAATGATTGATTTGATAATTTGAAATGCCTCAGTAGGTTCAGAAATTAGCATGTCATTAAATGATATATGAAATATATTTTGCTGTGTAATATACTTTCATTTTCATCACTAAACACAATTAATAATCAAATTTCCTTTATCTACAAGTAGCTCTTCTAGACTTTGGAATGAATGGATACAATTCAGATTATACAGAGTCATGTTTGGTGTATCGGTGAGCAGCCATTCCATTGTGGTAATTGTGTATGGGGGAAAAAGGCTTTTGGGGCCACTGTGCGTCATGTAAAACTGTAATTCTACGAGTGGCGGTGGCCTCAACACCAAACATTTCCTCACAGCCCAGCGCTGTTTCTGGGCTTGGTTTAAAGTGTGAGTGAAACGGCAGTTAGACCATCTTTAGCTTTACGTAATGTGACATGTGTCCGAGTTGTATGGCATATGTGGGTGAAGTTTAGTAATGAGAGGGATTTAAATCAAATATTTGTCTTCTGATTGGATCAATTAAAGTTGACGTGATTCGGCAAAAAAAACAGAGCGATACTGAGCTGTAAAGAGAAACATGGCTGTGCAGGACTGTTGGCCTCCACCCACACCTCCCTCAACTGTGTTAGTACATCAAGAGGTGGAGGATAAAAGAGAAATTAAAAATTAAATTAGACCTAAACCACATTCTTTGGAAATCTAAACAAAGCTTTTTCCAATTCACATCCAAACACAGACCTCCTCCTATGATTATCTCTGCAAGCTACTACAAACCCAAGAGATAATGGCCACGTGTTTTTTTTTTTATGATGGTGTGTTTTTAATCTGATTGGATCCATTTATGAATAAGCCTCGAGTTTAAGATGAGTCATCAAAACTATTGTAATGTTTTCCAGGAAGAGAAAAAATATTTTAACACAACACACCCACTGTGTATTTAATAAGCTCGGTGTTTGTGATGGTAAACTATCAGCCTTTTATCAACAGTGAGAATGACTGTATGGTGATGATTAAAAACTAAAACAAAGCATCCCTGTTTAATATCAAAGAAAAACAACTATTGCTACAGTCAGAGAGGAAGGATAGGGGAGGCATAAGACACTTTTAATCGCTGAGAAATAGGTATCTGAGGGTTCTGAGTTTTTCAGGATTTATGAGTGAGTGGGGCTCAATTTCAGGCCCATCTTCCTCCCTCCCTCCCTCCCTCTCCTCGTTCTTTTCCTCTCTGAAAGACATGCTCTGGCATCTCCACTTTGCTGTCCTTTAGAGGATGCTCCACCATCCGTCTCCCTCGCTATCTGGCCCTTTCTTTCCCACCTTCCCCTATCATTCTCTCACAATGCATTTAAATGGGGTATTTAGAGATTCCGGCCTTTTTCATCTCTTCACACATACTCTGAGGTAACCTCAATCCCTCAACAACCCTTTGAAAAGGGAAAATGTCCCAATTGCCCCAGAAATAGGTCCAAGGAGATGATGCATGATAACCCCACAAGGAATAGGGAGATATTTATGACAAACTTGTCCTTGGCACATTTCCAATATATGTACTTGATGCAGCATCTCGCTAAACTTTTTCACACAATGACCAGATGTTTTTTCATGATGCTGCACATTGTTTCCCCTGAGACCACAGCAAACAAAATGTGCCATCTGCTAATGAAATGACTAAATGGGGATGTGGTCACATTAATCTGATGTACTCATAGTTATTTACAAAGGGTTCCATTTAAATCTGTCACAGGAGGAGGGGTGGCAGATTTGTCATAGTCAGCATATTTACAGTATGTAATAATATAATTCATAATTCATATAATTCAACATAGTTCTTTGAAAGAGACTGGCCTTTAAACATATTTACAGTGTTAATACCATTTAACAGGGACTGCAAGACTAGGCCTGTTTTGTTAGATAGAGTATTTTTTTAATTTTTATTCTTTTCTTGGTTTTGTACATCAGAGAACTGCTCAAAAGTCACAATGATAACATCAGGGGCTAATGCCAAATTTTGGTGATTTTTGTTGTTTGTAATCTCAAGCACGATTGATTTCTTCACTTATATAAAACATCTAAAACTCAAGCTCAGGCACGTTCTCAGATGACTGTTGACAGACATTGTGGGGAATAACAAACTGATATACAGTAGAAGTTGATGAGGAAGGTTGTGGGGAAGGGGTTACACCAAAAACTAATTTACAAAATGTCACAAAAACACAAACACAAAAAAAAAACTTAAAAAAAGTGCAATACTCTTTTGCAGTGCAATTTACTGTACTGAGCTTGTCACTTGTAATTATGTGTCTTTGAGAGCTTTCCACACCTGATGCTGTATTATGTCACAAGTTTTTATTTACACTCAAATTGAGCTTTTTTTATTTAAAGGTCCAATATGTAATATTTGTACTGTAATAATCCAAAAATGACACCAGTGCCTTATCAGATATTAAGGAAACATGTTAAACTGAAATACTATCTTTTCTGACAACAATGCTAATGTCAGTATTTTTTCTTTTTGAAATTTACATTCCGTGACGGAATTTATGTTTATGTTTTGATCTGTGTGTTGTTATCAACGGCCCAGTTTGACAGCCAGGCCGGGTTGCCAGATATACCTGTAAAAATGTAAACCCAGCGTGCTACAGCTGTAACGGTAGTACAGCCATGAAAGCAGCAAACAAACGAACAGGATCAACGGAGATAGATTCTACATGACATAAAAAAAAGAAAACAGCATGTTTCTAACAGTTGCGTGACCAGAGACGTAACAACCCCCTGGTAAATATTGGAGATGTATTTGAAAGATGGAGACAGCTTAGAGCCCAAAAGGACGCAGAGTTGGCTTATTTTCTCCTGAACAGGTAAGCATTTGCTTCAGGCTAATTTATCACAGCTACTAGGGATGGGCATTTTTTGTCATTTCAACATTTGTGTACTCACATTGAATTATATAGCTAGAGTACCCGAGTTGGTTACTCGCAAAAACAATTGAGACATAGCCAGTAAAGTGATCCCGACTGGTCCTGGCTAACGCCGCCATGCTAACCCTGCTAACGTTACCGGAGGAAGCAGCCCATGGCTGTTTACAACGTGTAGTTCAGCGGCTGGAGCCGACAACGGTGAGTTATTTTAAGCCACGAGAGGGGGGCTGTAAATCAGAAAGAGAGGACTGTGAGTTTGCAGTGTGTTTAGCGATTGTTGCCGTAATTCTAAGCCAATGAAGTGTGTTCCGTCGGCAAGGTAGTGGTATTTTTAGCGTTTCGTATTGTAATTCTAAGCCGAGGAAGTGTGCCTGACTGGCGTGTGGAGAGGACAGTGAGGTTGTTGTGTTTTCAGCGGTTCATACTGTCATTTTAAGCCGAAAAAGTGTGTCTGTCAGTTGGTTACAGAGCTCTGCGTGAGCACAGGCTTTTATGACTGTCAATATAGCCAGCATCTAACGTTAGCTACTCCGCTGTGCTGTGGAGTAATGTCTGGCTATGTGAGACTAGCATCTAACGTTAGCTACTCCGCTGTGCTGTGGAGTAATGTCTGGCTATGTGAGACTAGCATCTAACGTTAGCTACTCCGCTGTGCTGTGGAGTAATGTCTGGCTATGTGAGACTAGCATCTAACGTTAGCTACTCCGCTGTGCTGTGGAGTAATGTCTGGCTATGTGAGACTAGCATCTAACGTTAGCTACTCTGCTGTGCTGAGTAATGTCTGGCTATGTGAGACTAGCATCTAACGTTAGCTACTCTGCTGTGCTGTGGAGTAACGTCTGGCTATGTGAGACTAGCATCTAACGTTAGCTACTCTGCTGTGCTGTGGAGTAACGTCTGGCTATTTGAGAAAAGCGTCTAGCAACATTGTTGTGAATGCTGCTGTCTCAGCCTGGCAACCCCCGTGAACTTCGAGTCAGGAGGGGGGCGGGGGAAACGACTCTCCAGTATTTTGAATTGGTAGTGCAGTAACTATTTTAACCGCTAGCTGCCAGTATTACACACAATATTACATATTGCACCTTTAAAGCTAAGGCACTGTAATACGAAAATTAAAACACTAATTAAAAGTGAACATGTTTAAATCATGTATTCAAGAATATATGAATTGTTGACACAACATGACAGTTTACGGGTAGTTTGCTGTTGCATTTCCTGAAAAATGTCCCTTAATCTAAATTTAAACAAAGGCTTAACTGGTCGACCTTCTCAGTGCACCTGTGTTTAACTAAGCACTAATTAAGTGTTCCTAAAAGCTTGCCAATCTAGATTGGAAAACTCGAGACAGTCAGCATGGGAGGCAAATGTCAACTAATGAAGAAGGAAAGACACACTTTTAATAGTCTAAGCACAACAGGTTGTTTTAAAGAGGTATTGCCAACTGTGTCTTTCACTTGAGCTTACATTGTCATAATGGATCTAGAAACAGGATTCAATTCAATTCTAAATTAAGTTTTAAGACCAGTATGTAGCAGGCTGTGCCTTACATTTTATAGTGGGGACATTTTAAGTGATACAATTTTATTGCAAAACAGGTAGATATACATGGCTCCCCAAAATCAGAGTCAACAAAATTGCTGATCCTTTTTTTTTTTTTTGCCTGGCCAAACAAAGGTCAAAAGATTAACCATAATAATTTCAGGCAACTTAGGAGCTTTTCAAGAGGACATACTGTATATTTGATGATAATTAACATGCAGGGCTCTTAAAACCATGCCTAAACTGACTTTTGTCTCAACTCAAATTATTGTTGTCTACCACTCCTTGTATCAAGTAGAACAATAAGTTCTTTCACGCAATCTCATACTGATGTTTATTTAACAATAAGCCATTATCTACGTGGTCACAGGTGAGTTGCATGCACACTTTTTAGCTTCTTGCGACAGAATTTGCAGTTAATATTGCAATGTCCTGGGGATGCACAAGTTATGTCATTGCCACTTTGTGCATTGTGGTTTAATCATTTGCTGATCATTAAAATCCCTACATTTTCGTTTTTCATTAATTTTAGGCAACGGTGGTTGGTTGTAGAAGAGCTATTTTACTCAAAGAATTTCTGTAGTTGACACAGGTGGTTAATAAAAAAAAATTGAAAATTAAAATCAATGAGAAAATCAAGAAAGGGATCAAGATGAAGACTGTCTACAATAAAATAATAATGCTACTAAAAGTCACAAATATTTCTCCACCCTCCGAGAATCAACGCTTCATCATGTTAAAGCCCTGAAATGTTCTTCGCCACATAGCACAACACGAAAGTGAAAGAAAGTACGTCTGAAATGCAGCAAAAATGAAAGAAAAAGTGCATCTCCCAATTAAGAGAGACACTGTGGGCATTTAGGCACGAGGCACAGCATCGTAACTTCATTGATTATTCAAATCTCCAGACATGCCTATAATACATTTACCTCTTAGTAGCGTTTGTGTGTGTGCTTTTACATGTATCAGAGAGAGTGCACATCAGAGAGATGGTGCTGCTCTCTGGCTGAAAAATTGCAGACTTGGGCTTGGGCTTAAACAACATAGGCCAGGGCCAGGCTAAAGTTGTTTGCCCTTAGCAGAATGGCAGACCGGGGGGATGATTCCCATGTTTAAAAAGGGGGACTGGAGTGTGTGCTCCAATTACTGTGACCTTCAGCACGCACTGGGGCGGTTTGCAGTCGGGTTGATAGGTTTCTCATTAATTTACAGTGTGCTTTTTCCTTATTTATATTTTCTAGTTTTAGGCTATTTACAATAAATAAACAACTACATCACTTGAGACATAAACATGAATGTTAAAATATTTTGACTGCCAGATGTTTTGTTTATTTGATCACAAATACATAAGCAGATGTTCTGACACCATAGCAAGGGCTAAAGGACTTCCAGTGCTTTTCAGCACCACGGACAGAGTTATGGCCACACACCAGTGCAACTTACTACAGCAAGATAGAAACTTGTTGCAGTGTGACAAGTGTACAGTATGTACATGTACTGTATGTGTGTTTCTTTGTGCATGTAGACATCTTACCTAGCCGTGGGTCAAACTGCCTCATCTGAACCTCTTCCACATAGTCTGCTGGAAACCAGCCTGTCCTCCCTTTGACGGTGCCTTCCCAGAAACCTCCTTCCCCTATACTCAGCACTGAAAAGAGAGAAAAAATACAATCAAACATGTCATAAAACATGCCTAGTTGTCATCGTTGTGAGGTTGTGGAGCCAGTAGAACCTTGGAAAAAAGACAAAAAGGGACAAAGGGCAATATAGCAAAATGAGGTATTTAGGTTTCCATGTCCTGGGTTCATAAATTATAATGGAGTGTTCACAGAGGGAGAGGGAAAGAAGAACAAGTGAGAGGGAGGGAGAAGGATTTTAGGCCTTTATTTTCATAGGACAGCTGAAGACATGAAAGGGGAGAGAGAGAGGGAATGGCATGCAGCAAATGGTCCCAGGTCAGAGTCAAACCCGTGGCCCCTGCTTCGAGGAGTAAACCTCTGTATATGTGCGTCTGCTCTACAAACTGAGCTAACCCAGTCACGGGAGAAGGATTTTTGTTTTACAAAAACACACATAAATCAGGAGAATAAAGACAGGAGAAACTGTAATGTAAAAACATTGGTCTGTAACTAATGTACCGTACCAAGGTGATTGGGCAATATCGGCTTATTTCCTTTCACACCCAATACATTATTTTTAAATTAAAAAATACAGAGAAAGGCCGACTTTGAGATGTAAAAGTAAAAGGAAAGAGTGGAGGGAAAATACAAAAGGACATCAAGAAAGAAAGAGGAAGGAGAGAGGCTGAAAGAGAGAAAGAGGGCGGGACAGAGAAAGAGAGAGATTCCTTCTAAGTTCTGCTGTGGTAATTAGAGATGAATGTATAGTTGATATTGATCTTCCCTGCAGGACTGAGGCCAGCATGCTCATTTCTACAACACTCATCCATTATTCCAGCAAGCTCACACAGACACACACACACACGCACACACACACACACACACACACACACACACACACACACACACACACACACACACACACACACACACACACACACACACACACACACACACACACTCCTCAGAGATCACCAGCTGGAACTGAAGCTTTGCCTGAGCGAGCCCTTCTTCTAAACCGGTTGCTAGGATACGGCAATATGATGTTGCAGCCAGCAGACAGCCTGCTAAATGATGTAGTCTACTTCCTCCAAACTATATTCTACTCTGGCATGGGGACATGTCACAGTGATGTAACCTGGGGCACTATGAGAAGCAGCCAACTGGACTTCATCTTCAGTGACATGATAGTAAAAGTTCAAACATCAGCCATTCACAGGATTCCTTGCTGTGTCTTTTAACAAATACGTTACTTTCTCGAGGACTTACTGCTGCACTGTGCCCACATCTCACTTCCCCTAAAATTCAAGTTCATCCACATCCTGTTCAGAGACACACATGTAGAAACCATAGAGAGTAAAAGAATGGACACAGCGACGCCATATATATACTTTGATGGAGACCAGTGAAGTCACTTTTCCGGTGATGGCTGAGCGTTACTGCGCAGCCTTAAACTGAGCTTGACGACGTAGATGTGACGTGAGCAACCTGTCTGAAAGTTGTAAGTCTTTCGGTAGCTGTGCCAAGAGAAATCTCAGTCATTCAAAATCTTGCAGAGACGGAGGGTAGGGCTGAGCGATAAATCGATTTTATTGATTAACTCAAATTACATTACATGTCATTTAGCTGACGCTTTTATCCAAAGCGACTTACAATTGTTATACAGTATATGTCAGAGGTCACACACCTCTGGAGCAACTAGGAGTTAAGTGTCTTGCTCAGGGACACATTGGTTGATGTATCACAGTGGGAGTTGAACCCTGGTCTTCCACACCAAAGGCAGGTGACATATCCACTGCGCCATCACCACCCAGACCCGAATTTGTAGTTAACGTCGATTTGTTAAAATGAAAAATGTCTTTCTCCTTAACATCCGCCGACGCTCCCCTCTGGGCCCCCGTAGTTCCAAACGGGCTCAGCCCTCCTCCCGCGTGTTTTCCATAAAGATACACAAACAGATAGGGAGCATGGAGGATCAGTGGTTAGCACTTCTACCTCACAACAAAAAGGTTCTGGGTTCGAACCCAGGTCATCTCAGGCCTTTCTGTGTGGAGTTTACATGTTACATGCTCCGGTTTCTTTCCACCATAAAGACATGCATGCTAGGCAACTAGGACTACAGTTGAAAATTAGCTGACTGGCTAACACTAGTGCATTTACAGAAATGTTCATTAATGTGAATTGTCCTAATCAAATAAATAAACAAACAAACAACATGGCAGGTACTAACATTAGTTCTTTTCTTAACTAGTCGTTTCATTACTTACTTAACCCTAGTCTCCGCCGAAACGACCGGCAGCTCGAACTGAAAACTGAGCACCATGCGGAGCACCAGAGGCGGAGTTGAGGAACTCTGTTGTGGCTCAACTCATCTACTAAATGCCGCTGATACGACGAGCTGTGACAGAGGTCTGTAGCGGCTTAAACAACTAGCAATCACCGCTCTGTATCATGGAGCTCTTCTTTGACGTTTTTTAACCGCTAGTTACTACGAAGGAGCTTGCTACAGGTATGCTACATTCATGAGACCATGGGATGTTAATGTACGTTAGCAACAGGTGAAAATAGGGGCAAGGTTGCGCGATAAAGTTAATGATTTGAACTTTTAGCGAAGAACGAGAAGTGAATTACCTGTGTGAAAACAGCTTTATCTCATGCATCCGTTTTGTTGTTGAATATATAGCATAATTATATAAATTGGTCATACTTTCAGGGGGGGCGGGCACCAAAGAAATACAATGGTACACTCAAACCAATTTATTTTTCCACACAACTGGAATGAATAATCATAATGGTATACATGCCCCACGGGTGTGCGTGTGTGTATGAGTCAAAACAAAATAAAGTTTTGTACAATTTCATTGTCATCTGCAGACTGATTTTAAGTAGGGGGGGAAAAATCGATTTAAATTGGATTTTTTGTAAAAAAAAATTGGGGACTTTTTTTTTTTTTCGCCCAGCCCTAACGGAGAGTGTAGGTATATGTAAGGAGATAACATAGGCACAGGCAAATTATTGCTAACTAAAATGCTAGTTAACATTAATAATAAAACTTGCCTGCGAGCTTTTCTTGACTATACGGTAATTTCTCTACTGTGCGACAGTAGGTCACATGGTTATGACACAATTGTTAGCCTATTTTTACAAAATCGACTGCTACAGGGTCATAAAGTGAGATACAAGGTAATGGAGCCTTTAATACATTGTTGTGTTTCTTTAGAAATAAACAATGGACAAATTCAGTCTTTAAACGTTTCAGATGTAAAGTTATTTGCTGTCAAAGTGACGCCAAAATGAATTGGAGTCAATACAATGCAAACAGATGGTGATGGTTAACCTACAATCTCTTGTACGCTTTCCGGATGCTTGCTTAACCCCTTGGTAGAAACAGGCAAGAGCAGGAGAGTGTGTTTAGAAACATTAAGCTTAGAGTATTAATCTGAATGCATTCTTTCTTCAGATTTTGTCCTAGCTGTCTTGTCTCATCCTGTGGCATATTATATAATTAATGCTCTCTGTCTATGTCAAGTACATGAGCTATCTTTACAAGTAGTTATTCTACACTGCCACTGAAAGAAAACTGATTTACTATCAATGCAAAACAAAATACAAGTTAGCCTATCTATGTACAGGCTTATTATTTAAAAAAATATTGAAATGCACTTGTTGACTGGAGATGCACACCCAGCTAAACCTCCACTCTGCCAGCCTAAACATATAGAGGAGAAAGAAGCGGTGCGCAAGAGGGGGGAAAGGCTGCTTATCGACTTCCCACTGTAAAAAACATGACACTCAGCACACAGAGGATACATGGACTGATCCCCCTCTCTGATCTCAGCTTAACACAACTTTACCATACCTGTCTCCTGAGAGCAGACTTACTCGGTCTCTTTATTTCCATGTTTAAACCCTTTTATCTTCCTCTCCCAATCCTCTCTGCAGTGTTTCTGAATGATTTCTCGGTCATGAACTCCATCCCCCTCTTTGTCTCTGTCAGTGTGTCCGTCTATACTGTAATGTTGTCCCTGCAGTAGATAGGTGCCGGTTGTGCTCTCTGTTCCCCATTGACAGAAATGAAAGAAAAGGTGAGACCTCTTATTGATCTTCTAGGACGCCCTCGCTCACTTCCCTTACTCCTTTATATCCCCACTATTAATCCATTTCTGGTCCAAGACACCGACACCTGACAATATGGACAGAATCGACCACTGAGTAATGCAAGCAAAAGTACCTGTTTTACACATCTAAAAAATCCATGTACACCTTCATACCGTAGGCTGTTATTCCACACATACATAAGTAATATACATACAAATGTCTGCTTCAATTTACTTTAAACACACCCCAGGCACTCTTAATGCAGAAATCAAGCCAATTGTCAGTGAAGTCAAGGAAAGGTCAGTTACACACACACACACAGACACACACACACACACACACACACATACATACACAAAGATAAGTATTTTAAGTACATAACATGTTTGATAATCCTCACAATGCCCTCAGAATTTTATAGCAGATGGTCTCCACAAACACACAGAGAAAACATAAACACTGTAAACTAAATTTCACTGACCCTCTAACACTCTTTGTAAGTCGTTAAAGCTGTAATTTAGCCGAAATAATACCTAGCTGTTTTGATTAAGTGATACTGTGTATTTACAGTAAATCTGGTTCTACAAATACATTTATTTCCTTTACTTTATACAGTATCTGGCACAAACAGACACAACAACCGCATGCATGTATAGTACTGTATATGTCCACACAGCAAAATGGCATGCATGTACCTCTACCTTAAACTGCCACTCTGTTTTGTTGCTTGCCAACACCGTGTTGGCATGGCAACTGTCCTTGTGAATCAGATGTGGGCTCACAGGAGCCAAGTGGCAGGAAGGAACTCAAACAGTGCATCTCTTTGCAGGAGGATTTACAATAAGTGTGCCGCGTTGATGTTTTCGTCCAACCAGACCACTTTGGGACCACTGCCATGTGAAGACTACTATTTTAAAACTATGGGCTTGTGTCAATGCGTGACAATGGACATTTTGCATTTCTCAAAGTTAAAGGTTTTTACGATAAACTGATTCAATCCAAAAACAAACATTGCAAAGCAGTCACTACTAGGGCTGGGTACCGAACGTCGATACTTTTATGGTATCGAAAAAAAATACTCCAATCCTATGAGTATCGAAAAATTATTTATCTTTCGGTGGTAAATTTCGGTTCCAAAAGCATCTGAGCGCATAAGCGCAAGCTTATCTGTCCTCTGCATACTGACACAGAGCGGAGCTCCGACCGACACACACACACACACACACACGCACGCTAACGGAGAGGTGCGGACGGAGTAAACTGTCTGCAGTGTTGTTGAAGTCACAGAGAGTCACCGTTGGTCTCAAGTGTGGTTACAGTTTTTTAAAACTTCACGCAGGCAGTGTTTGCTGGGATATGATATTAATGCCGAGGTGATATTAATGGCGAGCAGAAAGCGGTCGCGGTGCTGTTGACGTTACACTTCCTCTTAGACAAGCAGCCACAACGGTGGTTTCTCTGCCCTGATGACTGACTGACAGGCTTGTAAGCTTGTAAGGCAAGGCACTTTTATTAATGTTACTCTGAGTGAGCAGTTTTACCAGATTTTTTTAATTTTGATAACTGTTTTAATTCACAATTAAGGTGGAAAATAAAAGCTTTGTGTTTAATGTATTTTTGTTGATGTTGAAATTAATTTTAAAACATATGGTATCGAAAAAAGTATCGTTAGGAATCGGTATCAAAACTGAGGTATCGAAATTGGCACCAGATCGAAAGATTCTGAACGATACCCAGCCCTAGTCACTACTAAGGTTTTGTAGATGTAACTGCATTTGAGACTGGTGACTTCAAACAACTATATTTGCTCATCTGCTCTGAGGAATGTTATAAGGTCACATTCTGCGATAAAGAATTTCTGGCTCAGTGGTGGAAAAATCACTTTCTAGTTTATTGGACCTTCTCCATGAAGAAACATCTGACCAATAGCTCTTACAAATTACAGCTAAACACTAAACTAAAACTAACTAAAATGTGTTTCTGACTAAATAATAGGTAGAATTTTGATGCCGAAGGGCAGGCAAAGGCAGTAAAAATTATGTTTGCAAGTACCTGATGTTCATACTGAATGGCCATTTGTTTTTAACTTAATTTTAGAGGTTTTGGAAAAGGATAACATCTCAAGAACTTGATACCTGGGTCAAAATGAAGAATGAAATTATTTCTCAAATGGAGGTATTCTGTAAGAATAATTACACTGAACAAAAGGCATGAGTGGCAGCTGACCTCAAGCAGGAAAATAAATAAACTTTGATACTGTGGGTTTCACTTAGCTTCTTTCCCCAGATTTTCCACCATGCACATTTGTGCCGTGGTTTTGTTCCGCCACGCGTCATACCACTCAGAAGCGGAGCATCTTGCCTGCCCGACTCGCAGATTTTATTGTCTCTACAAGTACTTGAAAGAATAATCACGTATTTATTGAGCATCTACCTTGCACTCCAAGCACTCCTGCAAATAAACTTCATGCCTCTCTTCCCTTTTCTGGAGTTGTCCTTATAAAAAAGGTTTGTGATGTCTATTATTATGTTTTTCCATCTCCGAGATGAGTCTTTTGTTGTTTATGGTGTTGGCTAGGAGAAATATACAATATTGGGGGGTGTCTTTTGGTAAATTGACAGAATGCTCTTGCTGTTTTACTTCCTGCCCAGCTGTTTGAATGCCCCGCGAAAATAGACCTGGTGCGTATCTTTAGAGGAGCAGAGAGCTGCTTCTCGCACGCTTCTGGGACGTGCCGTGATGTGGGTGGTGGACTATCAAGCATTGACTTCAATGGCTGCGATTGCTCGGCCTGGTCGCAGCGCCTCTGGAATGTAGCGCAGATGCGCCAGGTGAAAAATAGGGTTTAGGAAGAGTTGCTTCACTGAAAAACAATGAATGCCATTTAATCTACTCTCTATGGAGGTTAATTGGGTCTTAATCTAACAACAGTTCAGTACATGAGGCAATCAACACCTCAGCTGGATATCAGACAATAAGAGGTCAGGCCTATCTCAAATGTACCACTAGAAGCAGTGACCTGCTACGCTGAATCATAATCACCTCCACGGGTAAACTAGTGGGTGCAAACACACAGCATATGTTGACATGCAATCATACACACAGTCACACAAGAACACACACCAGTGTACACGTGGTAATACAGTGGAGTAGCCACTTGATTATGTACACCTATTTACAGTAGTAGCATGTTGTGCTCCCTCTAGAACAGCATATATTTGTCTGGGAATCATTGTGCAAGATGCTGGATGCGTGCAATGTGGAGTTGACTGAGTTGAGCAGTTGCTGCAGTTTCAACAGCTGCCCAGTCATGTTGAGAACTACCAATTACCAAATATGCTCAGAAGGGTTGAGGTCTGGGCACTGTGCAGGCCACAGAAGCAATAAAAACCGTGTTCAACAAATCATTTGGTGACGTATGTGCCTTGACATGGTGCATCTTCATGCTGGTGGTGTGGATAAGCTGTAGCCATGAGGGACTGACATGGTCATCAACAGTATTAAGATATGCTGTGTTGTTCAGTCATTTTTAAGGTGGTATCAGGAACCCTAACGTGTTAATGTGTACCAAAAGAACACACACCATCACATCTGCTACAACCGGCCTGTGATGTTTACACCTAACTTGATGGCTCCATGGATTTATGCTGCTTGTGCCAAAATTCAGATTCTTTAATCAGCACAATGCAAAAGGGGATTGGATTTTTCTCTCAATGGACCAGTTTTGATGTTCCTGTTCTTTCTTATACATATCACAATTTGAATTACACTGGCTGAATCCGAGCTCAAAGTCCAATCCAGAAGTCCAGAATAGAAGTAAGACTTTGTCTTTAACACTGGCCAACATACTGTATTGTAAAGCCTCATAGAAATCCACAGACAGTTATCATAGTTTAGTGGATTAAACATCTCATTGAGCAATAATGGAAAATGCTGGGCTTATATAGAAATAACATACAGACGAAGCATCAAATGTGACAAGAAAAGAGAGTAGCATAATAGAGAGCCCCAGAGAATGAAACAAAGGGAAAAAATTTGACAGAACAAGGCTTGCATTCAGCAATGACAAAGAGAGATGAGAGCCAGCTAAAGACAGACACAAGCTGACACAGGGAAAGAGCTATCTTTCAACAGTTATTCATGAGTGTCCAAGAAGTCTGCTGTCATCATGAAAATGGTGAAAGGTCGGGTACCATATTGTTCTGTGTATGTGTGTGTGTGTGTGTGTGTGTGTGTGTGCGTGCCTGCATGTTACTTCTGAGTTTTGCCTGGTTGGTTAAGTCATGGCTCCCAGTTTAAAAATAGCATCATTGAGGATGCAGAGCTATTTATACTCTTCACACACCCTGCCTGCAAGCTTCAATGCATCCCTGCTCGAATGTGTGTGTTTGTGTGTGTGTGTGTGTGTGTGTGTGTCTGCCTGTGTGTGACAACCGATTGAGCTCATTTTAATTCTTGCTTTGCTTCGCTCTATTGCTTTGAGCTGAGTCATTCATTTTCTTTCTCCTTCTCACATCGTCTTTGTTTCTCTGTACACCAAGCAACCAACACACAGACAGACACACGCACACACGCGCACACACACACACACACACACACACACACACACACACACACACACACACACACACACACACACACACACACACACACACACAGAGTGAGGGCAACTGAATTAATGAAGGAATAAATGACAGCTGGTGAGGAAAGGACTAGACTTTTTAAAACACATACACAAACATTTTTCACAGGTATCAGGTGCGTCAAACTACTATATTTGCCTGCAAAAACATAAAGGATGCAGCTGTGCTGAGAAAGGCTGATGGCTTACTGCCACTGATGCACTCACACTGATTCAGACAGGGATGCCATGGATGACTTTCCAAAGCCAAAACACAGCTTGATTTCCATAAAATGCCATGGTAGGCTTTCTGCACATTGGATTTGCCATCAGAAACACATGGAAACTGTGCATCTTTGATATCATTATTCACATACCAAATTGAAATATTGGGATGTAGCAATGTTAAAGAAAGAAAATATAATATTGGGGTGATAACTGACCTATTTTTGCAACTATTTAACTCCTACCTGCTGAATGAAAGTAGATGTGCTGCTTTGTGGTACTATTATGGAGTGCTTAGACAACCTGCCTCTTAAATTTGTCTCTCTAGCTGCTGCATACTATTCTTAATGCTTTCCATTGAACTGCTCCACAAAAGCAATCTGTCACTTGCCTTTTCATTTTTACAGCATTCACTGTTTAACTGTGGTCTTCAGGCAGACAGATGTATATATGTATCCAAAATAATCACATTCAAAGTGATGGACTGTACATTTTCTGCATCCATATTCCAAAGTTGCATAATGTAGACATAACAAAATAGGGAAACAGTGAGACAGACAGAGTGAGGAGATCAGTAATTAGTAAGCTACCTGGTAGCTTGTTCTACTGGTGGTAGCATAGCTCTAAGCAGGAGCTTTGTGACGAAACACAGGCTATTGTAATTTTTTCACCATTCTGTTGCTGCTCTCACTGCTTTGCTTCTTAGTTTCCTCTGTGTCTCTTTAGCATAATGAGTAACAAACACTATCAGCATTGTGACCACTAGTGTTAAGAGGTATTAGCATGCAAGAATCACACAGACAACAACCTTTAACCCCAAGTGGAACATACCAAAAGTTTCAAGTTTAAATTTCAGAAGATAAGGACATTAAAGTCTTATGAATGTTTAGATTATTTTTAAATGAAATGAAATATGAATACATTGGGGACCCCACCTTTGGTCCTGACCTCTGGGTTAGCTCCCACTATCATGTGGGAATTGTACTATTCTCTATTAAAAAACCTAGAAATAATGTGTTACTGAAAACACTCCACAGCACTATTCCGTGTTTGCATGTGATGTACAGTAAGTGTAATGTAATGTGAAAGATGGACTTGCTGAGTAAGTATATATCTCAGCCTACATAGCTGTGTGTGTGTGTGCACTTGACATAAAGTGTGTGAAGGTGAGAGTGGAGAGCATTCCAATAACCAGAGTGGAGCTGTTATTAGATTTGGATCCCTGCACTTGTTATTAAACCTCAGTTCAATTCAGTGTAATAGAGAGAGAGCACAGTTGCATCTTTATGAAACAAGGAGGACACAAACGGAGAAATGCTAACACACGCCTACACACACGAAAGAGAAAGGGGGATGACTATGTTGTTTGCGCAACAGGTATGGTTTTCATTACTTGTAATATATGCGGAGGAGAAAACATGCTAATGCTCTGGAGGGAGAACAGAGGACACATGGAACCATATCGATTAAGTATTATATAGCAATACTGGTTATAATAACAGAAACTGAATAGGTAAAGAAATGAAGTGTAATGACAAGAATGGAGGTGGACATGGAATAGGAGAAGTAGAGATGGCTGACAATTAAGAAGGTGATGTGGGACAGTGTGAGTGGACCCCAGAGTAGATACAAGACTGAATGAAGTAGAGAGACAATAAATAAGTAGGAAGAGCGATAGCCACACTGCTCTGAGTCAAATGTGTGTTGTGTTTGCTGCATGTTCCTTCTCACAGGACTTATTTTGCTTACAAGAGGGCGAGGGAGTGGTGCAGTCTCTGGCTCATCAGTATTCAACTGAGAGAGAGCCTGAAAGAAATAAAGACTTGAAAAGTTAAAGAAAAAATTTGAAAATATAGAAGAATAAATGGCTTTTGTTGTGAATGACAGCAGAGTCAGGAGAAGGAGTGGAGCAAAGGAAGAAGGCTATGGAAAAAAAAAAAGGAAGAACAAAGAGGGCTGGAGTGTTGTAAATTATAGTGGGAGGAAGCAGAGGAAGAGAAGAGGGAGGAAAACTCCAAGGCTGACTCAGAGGGATCCCTCTTTCTTTTCTTCTCATGTTGTTCGTCCCTCCCTCCCTCCCTCCCTCCCTCCCTCCCAGGCTTGAGTGATGCTACATGGCATTCCTCTTCTTTCATTCTCACTTGCTTTTTATTCCATTTCTCATTCATTCTGTCCTTCTGTGTCAACCCTCAGGTGGAGACAAAAATAGAACAGGCTATCTAATAGTCACCCTCTGTCTTTGCTTCTTCTTTTTTTCTTACTCCAGGGCAATATCACTCACATGCCTGGCTCTGATGGCACAGAAATAGGAACAAACTATTAAATTCAATGGTGAATTATCACATGGGTGACCCTGAATAGTCGAATATTCCAGACTGATCTCATGAAGTGGCGTATGTATGACACGCAAATTCGTATGCCATTTTGGCGTGTTATCAAGACGCAAAATCGCTTTTTAGCGTGTTTATCAATGCAATTCCCCCACCATTGACCTACATTACGAGTGAATTTTCGCCATAGCTAGTAGGATAAAAAGACGTAGGTCCGCAGAGGGAGGTTGGTTGGGGACTTTCACCCAGGAGAGCTGGGATCGCGTTCCGCGTGTGGCGATTTTCAGTTGTTTTTTTTTGTTATTGTTTTTTAAGTCTTCCCCAATGTTTCTTTCCTAAACCCAACCGTTTATTGTTTTCCTAAGCGTATTTTTGTCGTTTTTTTCCGTGTTTTTGTCGCTTTTTTGGGTTACTAAAGCCTTTCCCTGTGTTCTTTTCACTAAAACCTTTTTTTTTTTACGCGTGTGACGTTGTTCTCGCGATAGTACTTCACGTTCTCGCGATAACACACAATGTGGCGATGCCACGTGTGGTGGGTACGTTTACATAGACGTGGAAAGCTCAAAATGCGTACAGATAATACGCCATTTGGCTTTAGGAAAGTGGCGTGTATGTTTACGCAAAGTCATGATGCCATGTTGAATATTTGATGCTTCGATCGAAGGACCATGATTCTCACAGTCGAATCTTTGCAGAGGTGTTATGAAATGAGAATCATACCATTTGGGCTATATTGGGGGTGCTCAATGTCGGATTTTACATATAACTACCTGTTTTCTCCCAATAAGTTAATATACAGCATATTATTATATAAATATCAACATATAATGCGGTAAATCAAAATGTGCAAAGAAAGAAGCTTTTAATAAATCTTTTTAAAGTGCGTGAGTAAATCAACAAAGCCCCATGACAGATTAAAGTTTCACTTTCCATGATCCGTGACCGATGGAGAAGCATCTTGGCAGCAGGGATTTAAACTTTTAACTGAAAATGTCTGTAAAAAAGAAAATCTTAAGTGTGGGTACACTTTGAAATAGCAAAAGATGTTACAAAGTAAGGCATGATCTGTCTGCCTCAATGATCACCAAATCCCGCACACCAGACTAGCAAGCCACGGCCATATATACAACGAGGCAACGTTTGAGGCAGAAAAAAAAATTATGACAAACGGATTGTAAAAGAAGTATAGAGTGTGCGCTTCTCGTCAACGGGAGCGCGTGCCAGCTGCTGACTGCTTGAGTGACACGCGAGCACGCGCTCCAGGCCACGTGCAATTAATCTTCTACACCCCTGCAACACTTATACAACAGTACCTTGCCAGACCTTCCTCCACAGCGCTGTGGAGGGCCTGGCTAGTCCACACAGCATTCTGGGATGGGAGAAAAACTGCTGTGGTTTATTGGCATTTTTTTAAACCAATCACAATCGTCTTGGGAGGTGCTAAGTGCTGGACGGAGCCACAGTGCCGCTGCAAAATAGCCTTGGGAAGGAACTTGTTTTGGTGGAACATGTACGTTCAAAAGTTGTTTTATTCGTACAACAGAACACTCAGATTCGACAGACAGACAAACAAGCACTCTGGATTTACCCTGCAGAGATCTGAGGAGCAGTTAACCATAGTCCTCATAAATCGACCAAAGTTCAAAATTACAACACAAAGAAAGCGCAAGGTAACGGACATCTGGCCGAAAAGAGTGACATCCCGCCAGCACCGGAGCAATCCCGGAAGTGGAACGTCGTGGATATAGACTACTTATACAATAAGAAGCTACTCTTTTTATGTCTGTGTCCTAATCGGTTGCATGTTTTCATACAAAAGGAACTTTACACACAGCGTTATCACAGCTGAGGCAAGACTTGACCAATCAGATTTGACTATGTAAATTCTTAGTCGGGGACACCCTTAAATTATCATTAATATGTATGCATGAGCACACGCAAAAAAATCTCCATCAAAACATGGACACATACTGATATGACAAAATCATATCATATGGTTTCACATGGTACACCGACCAACAAGGAACAGAAAATAGTGGAGTTCTCCATCAGAGTATGCCAGTGATTGATTAGCTGTAGACCAACCATTGATTGTCTGTTGATTGTTAATAGATCAGTGATAGATTGTTTGTTGTGGAGTCGTTAATCACACACCTAATAGTTTGATTGACGAGTCAGGGTGACACATAAATGATGGTGTTTATGCTGTGATAAATGAACATGCTGTAATGAGCTGAGCAGCGCCCATGCTCCAGCCTCCGCTAGATATTATTACATGACAAAAATGTTGACTGAAATTGCATGTGGATGCATGTGAGAGTTAGGTTGGCGAGTGGTCATCAGGGGGCTGAATTAAAGGACATTAATAACAAGGATAATCTCAGTTCTTGTTTGATTGTTGTTGTTTTTTTCTGGGAGATTCTGCGTGTATTTGGAGGGAGAGCTCAACAATAAGAGGTCAAGACACAAGGTTTTTCAAAATGTGTTAAAAGCTACTCTACCTGACATTACCAGGTAAGGACATGACCTTTACACACGCATTTTCACACCCACGACGGCAGAGTAGGTTGTCACTGTGCAGGACAAATATGCCTGTTGTTAACAACCATCTGGAGTCACTCAGTCAGTTCAGCGCTGTTCTCAGCGTGCCCAACTCAAACAGTGTGCATCACATTGAACATGATAAAGTGATTGTAAATTAAAAGGATATCAGTGTTTTGTTGAATATGTATCTCTGTGTCAGTCAATGGCTCCTGTTAATGCAGCAGTTTTCTTGTTCGTGTTTATTCATCTACTGATTAACTAATTCATGTATGTTAGGCAAGCATGGGTTTTAATTTCAATTAGAGGGTAAGTGTGGGATGATCCTGTGAGCTAGCGTGCAACGTATTGGCACGTTTGGACAACAACAAGATAAAGAGGATGAGAGTGTAACAGGAGGACAGGTGGTGTGTTCAGCAGGGAGCAGGTAGGTGCGTAGGCGGGACTTTGCACCCCACTGCCATTCTGATTGGATAGCTGAAGGTTAGCTGTGACATCAACGTCCTTGCCTTGGGCATGTCCAGTATCAATAACACACACACACACACACACACACACACACACACACACACACACACACACACACACACACACACACACACACACACACAGCTTTGAACATTATTAATGACCAACGAGTGAAATCTGTTAATAAACTGACTCGCCTCAGGTCCATACTGTGATAATAATAATTTCTCCTGTGGAACATGGCATACACGCTCTAACCCTCATTGCCAACATACTCTTTCCTCCACTGCCCCAATGCAGACGGCACTATGCTATTACATCTTTGTGGGCTCTCAGGGTTTCCTCGTGAGGGGTTGGTGAGGGGCATGTTAAAA
Source organism: Perca flavescens (assembly GCF_004354835.1). NCBI lineage: Eukaryota > Metazoa > Chordata > Actinopteri > Perciformes > Percidae > Perca > Perca flavescens. The sequence continues at coordinate 26,312,674 of NC_041338.1, forward strand.
ATGTGCTTTTTAGGAATGATACATTTTTATTCACCTATCTTGTAGCCACACTTTTCACATCTATGGATCATACCTAAGAAGAGCGTAACATTTGACTTACGCTGTGTAGCTAGCAGGTAGTAAGCATGTGTAATGAGTAATAAGGTGAGGATGCTTTTGGGAAACAACCTACAAGTGTAAAATTGTGTGCAAAAGGGGTGCTATTACTGTTTTAGCCTTAAGGAATGTTCAGCAGGGTTCTCTTTAGACACTCTTTACATCACTACAGCTACGTCTCTAAATGCCGTCATACTGTACAATAACTTTAAATGCATTCAACACTGTTGACCTCAAAGGTTATATAGTTGATCTAAATGAGGTCTCACATTGTGTTAATGAAGTGCAAGTAAATGGGTGGAAGGCACACATTGCAGAATGTTTACCCTACAATAAATGATCAAAAACACTAAACCCGTATAAGCAGTGTATATCTGATCAAAAAAAGATATATATTGTGTCTGTGCATGCATTTGCGAATAGGTACAAGATAGAAAGAGAAAGACAGACAGAACAAGGGCAGAGAAAGACAGAGAGACATTTCTCCCATATGTGCTTCGGATATTAGGACAGCTGGTTGCTGAATACTTGAAGGATGCTGTTTATCTAACTTGTGGGAGGCAATTATTTACACTGTGCTGCTCAAAGACAAACACACACAGAGGCAGACATTCACTTACAAATCTACACACGTGCACGCATCACATACACACTTCATGATGCAAGCAACAATAGAGAGACGCTCATACTTGCACAAACACAGAAATACCCACACACGCGTACGGTACACTTCATGCAACTAGCAGACAGAGAGGAAGTCTAATTAATTCAACTCAAGCTCACTGTTGGAGGCTAAAAATGGTAGTCTAAATAGTCTAAAGTCAACACTTAGCACACAATATCTCACCCAACCTGTTTTCTAAGTAGCAGATAAAATGTAGGAATATGTGTAAAAAAATATGTAGGTAAAAGAATATTGTTTCTTAGAACCAAATGGAATTTTTGAAAGTAGTGCCAGACTTTGTGCCTGACACTAGACTTTCATATTCTCAAGCAAACTAGAAAAATCCACCTCCAAATTAATAACAAGAGTTAAACATCAAAATTGATGATGATACTTGATGATACCAACAGATCCATTTGAAAGTAATTCATGGACTACATTACATTAATTAAGGGTAAATTGCACAGAATTTTTCGTGATCTCTCGCCTTCAGGCAATAGGTGCAAAGTTGCTGAGGGTACTCCTATCCACCATTTCTGGATGTGTCTAAAACTCCATACTTTTTGGTCTCTCCTATTCCAATGGTATTCAACTGTTTTTAAATGTAATTTAACCCATGACCCTAAAACTGCTTTACTTAGGTACTCCACAACCGTTGGAAAAATTAGACCACAACGCCCGCACAGCCTTAAGCCTGATTTATGCTTTTGCGTTAAATCCATGCCGTAGGAGAGGGTTAACTTTTCCTGCTACATATTTCCCACCGTGGCCAGAAAGCACAGGGAAGACACTTTGCTTCTCCCACTATGCCTCTAGAGTCAGCACTCGCTCCGAAGTTAATCACGTCGCTCTACAACACATTCCCCACAAACACATGCCGGCCCTGCTATTAGATTGACGCACACAACAACACAACTATAAACTTCAGGCCACATACGTAGGCTACGGCAAAAGCTCTGCGTAGAGCCTCTGCAGAACCATAAATCACACTTTAGCGTACAGCATGATATTTGCCAAGAGATGCATTGTTAAACTATGGAAATCTGATTCAGCCCCCCAAATTTGGGACCTAGTTAAGGGAGTTGATGGGCATTTTGCATGTCTGGCAATCCTTCAGAATAGGGGTTACAGCACATCAAAGAAGTCTCTCTTCTTTGTATGAAGCACCTTACTGTTACTATCAATGTATATGTGTGTGTGTGTGTGTGTGTGTGTGTGTGTGTGTGTGTGTGTGTGTGTGTGTACGCATGCATTTTATTTGTATGCCTTGTTTTAATATGTATGCAAAACCACTATGAATAAAATGTTTGGAAAAACATACCAGAGCTGTAATGCACTTAGCACCTGTTGCTTGGTAACAGACAGATGCATATGCATTTTAGTCTTAACAATAGCAACTTTTGAAGTCAAAAACATAATGCATTGTGCAGTGCTTCATTTTTAAAATCTTGTTCAAAACACATATAGTATGTGTAGCTATTGTTGGAGAGACATGAGAAGAGAAGCATACCTTCAGACAATGGGTTTAACAGAAAGCTTTTGCAGTTCTATGACATGTGATCAGTATACCAGCATTAGTACGTACATGGCTGAGCTACTGTGAGTATTCCCAGAGATCATAACAGCAGTAATAGTTGCTTTCTAAACATGTGGACCTAGACCTGGAATAATCCATTAAAACCCAGTATATGTGTGTGTGTGTGTGTGTGTGTGTGTTTGTGTCGGTATAGCTGGTCCAGGTATCCTCCACTGCCCATAGCAGTGTTAATATTCTGCACACACTGGGTGCGGCCAAACCCCATTAATCATGTTTGTGAATGTCTAATTTCAACGTTACTTGTGCTGGTTTCATTTTCATGGCTGTCTGCAAGATTTATAATGGCGTTTGGTGAAGGTGTATGTTGTGTGTGTGTGTGTGTGTGAGATGTAATACATTGTTACGGAAGCATGCTCTTAAATGTGTCACCTTGTTGAGGAGAAGAATGTCCTGAACGTGCAGTTAATGCTCCCAGCGGGGGAACCAGCATGTTGATACACACATCTGTTCCGTTGAACAGGTTTTTGTGTTCCTGTGTGTTACCTTTGCACCTGCAATTGTGTGTTGACTTTGAGCAAGTGTGTACAATGTTTGTGAATGTGTTTGTATCTGCGATTGTGGGTTTGGATGGGGTCACAAGTGTGCAAAAAGCTGTGTATCCCTGTTTGTTACCATGGTGATAGTAAGTGGCCTTTCAAGAAATGTCCATCCGGAAGATGAGATCAGATTACATCAATAAAGGGGAAGACTGGAAACAAGCACTGGGGTGAGCAGGGGAATGAGTATAGAGAGGGGATGCAAGAGGGTGGGGGGGATGGTCGCAAGTGACCTGTTAATGGAGTGTACCAAAGGGATCACACAGACAGAACACACACAACACACACACACACACACACACACACACACACACACACACACACACACACACACACACACACACACACACACACACACACACACACACACACGACCCTGCTAAATGGCGGACAGCAGAGCTGTTTGTCTAGACGAAGGCTGTCTAGAGACATTGATCTCAGACAGCAGACCAATGGACTGACAATCACAGAGTAAAGACTGGGAGTTTTTCCAAACAGTTCTTCATATTGGAGGAGGAACTGGTTGGATAAAACACATGCTCATGGGGACTGTAGCATTTGATTCAGTCATTGAAACTAAGCACCCATTTAGGGCCCATCTACTGTTGCTCTTGGGGGTTATATGTGCATCTATCAGTGCTAGTCTAAGTGAAAATGAAGGATGAAAATGTGGAACCATAAAAAGTCTTTCTTCCCGTTACACATCTCAATCTCACAGATTACTTTTTTTTAATTGGTTTCACACAGTAGATCTAAATTGTAAACTTGTAAATAAACCGTGGAAGTCACTACATAGAACACAAGCCTGCAACATTCACATCATTTATTTGTGGTAGCAGAATGGTAAAGAATTTTGCCTCCTTGTTGATTTACAGTTTTAACCACTTTGTCATCCTTCTTTCAAAAATAAAAATTATTTATGCACATTTTACCTTTATGTTCATCATCATCATTAATGTCATTGGCACAATCCTCTTCGTCTTCATTATACTGGATGTCAGCTATAAAGCATCACATGGATTAATACATAACTATTAAAAAGATAGTGTCATATTTTCATTATAGTGTAAATACTTAATTACTGTAAAATGATACAAGTAAACAAATTCATAAAAACACAATGCTCAAACCTAAACATATGTACTGGCTTTCTACACTTAATGCATTAACAGTAAATGACTAGAATCACATTATTATTATTTTTTAAGCCATAATGGCAGAGTCAATTTGGGAGTCAACTTAATTTAAAAGTAGTTACTAAGTAGTTAATAGCTTTGTATCCTCGTGGCCATGGTAACTAGTGTAGTTTTTTTTTTTCACTGTCCGTTTTGTGGAATAATTTTAACCATTAGAAGAAAAGTATTTAAGAATGAGGCTCATTGTCACCACTGAGCTAAATGCTGCTCAGAAATCTAATGAGCCTGATATACAGTGGTAGGGTTTACTGTAATCGATCCAACTCCATATGTAATTAAACTAAGGGTTCAAACAGAAAATGATGATAAAATTATTATTGATGGTGGCTACAATCAGAATGACAGTATTTTCGGAATAGGTGTGGCGCACATCCAACATACCGATATGAATAAACTAGGCGACAATATGGGGATCAGTTGGATTGCCAGAATTTGGCTGAATTTAAATTTACAGTGCACAGCCACACAATCTCAAATGCCTAGAAGCTCAAATCGGATTTGCTGACTGAGAGGTGCTTGGAATTTGTTTTGTGCTCTCTCAAATCAATTGTCATCAATATACGTCCATACTGCTACAGCATGGATTACATACTGAATATTTCTGCTAACACTTATGGGGAATCTTAACATTAAATAACAAACAGGAGTTTTTAAGTTTCAGTCGGCTATTGGTCATTGCAAGAAATCGATCATGCTGTGTAAAAAGCAATAAATAATTGAGGAAGACCCTAGAGCTGGGCGATATGGAAAAAATCAAATGTCACAAAATTTTTGACCAAATACCTCTGGAACGATATTGTGGCGATATTGTAGGGTTATCAATTGGTGCTTTCACAAAATATTTACACAATGAGATTTTTGATGAATAATCATCAGTAATGTGGATATAATGACTAAGTGGGTAAAAGCTAGAACAAAAAAAACCAGCTAGAACAGTATGGTAGTTCAGACAATTTTGCTTTACTGTAATGTAGCCTTTAAAACCAGGAAAAGACAACACTTTATCATATTAATATCATATCAACAGAAAATGTATATATTGCCCAGCCGTAGAAGACCCTTCAGTTTACCTTACTCTCATTAAATTTAAAAAATTGTTTTCCACTCAAATTGTGATAAATATCTTGATAATGATACCAGTAAGGTCAGCTGTGGGGTTTACATAAAACTAAGTGCTATGGAACATTTTGCTACAATACTATATTTACCATTGGAGTCCAGATAGTCCTCCATCACTAAAAAGAAGTAGACAAGAAATCATTATATTGTGAAATTCTTAAAGCTTTGATAATCTTATATTAAAAAAAAGATTTGCTGTAAACACACTTGACTGGGAATGTGCTACAGTCTACTGCTAAAAACTAAAGTATGTCTCCCATTAGAACAAAATCAATCTTCTTCATTAAACTACACAGTGTGGCACCTCTTTCCCTGTACGACAAACAATATTCCTTGCCTCAACAGGCCACCAATCTGTCCTACTAACAGGTGAGCTAATACACATTTAAGCTAAAGCTTAAATGCTTAAACAAATTTAAGCATGGATGCTAACACACCCACACCCACACACCTATACCCACACACCCACACACACACACACACACACACACACACACACACACACACACACAAATACAAACAGACAAATCATTTAGTGAGATTTACCCAGTCTGATCTCATCATAAATATGCTCCTCTGGAATAGCTGGTGATTCACAAGGGTGTGAGGACATTAACAGGAAGACAGAGATGAGTGTATGAGTGACTGTGTGTGTGTGTGTGGCTCCATATGTGTATGTATGTCTGTGTGTGTGTGTGTGTGTGTGTGTGTGTGTGTGTGTGTGTGTGTGTGTGTGTGTTTGGGGGTTGAGGGGGGGTAATGAGGCTAATTATCTAACTAACTGAATCATCAATATATTTGTAGTCTGAAGCAGTATCACAGTTTACTTCAGGGTACAAACAATTCTGTTGATATTTACTTCACATACATGCACACTGACACACAAATACAATAGTTGTGGCTTGAAGCTAATCAAAATCTCTTAAGGTTTAGATGTTTTTGATTTGTTTGTCACCTTAATCAGGAAAATAAGAAAGGAAAAGATAAATAAATCTTCCTATCGTTTCCCCTCTCTTTCACTTGCCTTACCTCCTCTTGTCCTCCATTGCAAATGAGCCCTATTACTATTAACAACTCATCTATTTATGAATGCAGATGAGATGAAATGCATTATGTATCAAATCAGGGGTCATCCATCCCTAAAGGAAGTTGCTTCTCAGGCCTTGCCTCTGAGCACCAGGAGGGCTGGTCATTCCCTGCTAGTAGGACTGCAGCTAACGATTATTTTCATTATCGATTAATCTGCCGATTACTTTCTCGGTTTATTGATTAATCATTTGACCTATAAAATGACAGAAAATGGTGAAAAAAGTCCATCCCAGTTTCTCAAAGTCCAAGGTGATATCTTTACATGTCTTGTTCTGTTAGTCTTAACCCCAGTTTAATATGAGACAAAGGACATGTCCATATTTAAGGGGCTGAAAACAGCATTTTCTGTCATTTCTGCATGAAATGTGAAAACGATTATATAAACAAACTACGATTATAAAAATAGTTTGCGATTATTTTTCTGTCAAGCGATTACTCAATTAGTCGACTATTTGTTGCAGTTCTACCTGCTAGGACTACTGCACTGTTCAACAACCAGTTGACATCAATGACATATTTCTCAGTTTATATCCCAGGATAACAGAAGCACAGTGAATGCAACACAGTAATGGTTATGATGGTCAGTGTTGCATAACAGAGCCAGATGGTTTACTTGGCTGGGCCATGGTGCTGGCAGCCATGCAATTGTAAGCTTGTTTCCTGCATGGCCAACATGAAAGAACGGCAAAACACTGTGTGTTCACATTAGTGGCAGGGTTATGGATTCAGCTGCACCGACAGAAAAGCCAGTGACGGCAGATCCATTCAGTAGATGGAGGCATACTGGCTGCTGTTGAGTTAGCACATTTCCGATAACATTTGTGTCAACATCAGTATGCATCGCTGTTTCAGACAATGCTTTAACATTTGGTTTTGGTCAGCAAAAACATGAGTCTGATTTATTGAATCTAAATTGTTTATCATCTGTATTAGTAATTCTTGTGTAAATGACAGTTGAGTTTCCATGAAAAAGACACAATGCTATAAAGACGAGGCATCAAAGCATACAGGAGGAGGTCCACTGGTAAATGTTTTTAAGGTCAGGGAAGCTGGAACACAAAAGCATCTAGGATGGGGTGGGAATACTGTATGTATCCAGGCAGAGAGAAGGGGTCTTAGAAGAGGTTTAGACAACTGTTTGTGTGTTGTTTGCTGCTGAATGTTTCTGAGAAAGAGGGAAAAAGAGATACAAGTGGTTGTGTGTGTGTGTGTGTGTGTGTGTGTGTGTGTGTTTGTGTGTGTGTGTGTGTGTGTTTTGGTTGTTTGCACAAAATCCAAATTGAAATTCCAAATTGACCCTTAATCTGTACTTCCTGTGCCTCTGTAGACCTGAAAGGAACATGAGAGGTCTCAGCATGAGTGCAGCCGCTCTTTCTCTCCGGCCTTTCTGAGGACATGAGGGAACTGTTTTCATTAGGCTAATGTGGGTTTGATCCATGGTGATGTATGTGAAGTGGCAGCATGTAGGGTGTGGGGTCAATGTGGAGCTGGGGGTCTGTGGACAGGTGATAAGATGAGGGAGAAAAGCAGTTACAGTATATGTTCAGGGGAATGCACTCTCAGAGAGGAGGAAGGGCACAGTGTGTGTGTATGCATACCAACAACCAACAGCACACGGGACCTGTTTGAATTTGCATGTTCTCTCCTTGAAGTAATCACAGATTGATATAGAGATTGTACACATGTCTCAAGTGGATTCAAACAGGACCATGAACTAATTGCCACACTGTATGTGTAGGGTTGACACACTGAAGTGTATGGGAGGGATACAGGGTGAGAAGAATATTATGGAGTTTACCTTCCATGTCATTACAGTCATAGTCTTGAGTGAAGCATGGATGGAGACAAAAGCACACACACACAAACACATAAAAGCGAAGCCACAGCACCTTTGTGTAAAGCAGAAAAAAGCACATTTACAAAGTGGATGAAATGATAATTCACAATGTCTGAAATGACTTCCAGGTTGAGTGATTACATAACTGCTTTGCAGCCAAAAACATAGTGAAGTAATGGTGTGCTTTGTATCTGAGAAGTATGAGAGCATAGGAATGTCTGCTGTTTTAATCTGCAACAAAACCAGCTCTGACAGTCATGAGAGCCACACATTACAGGACATCCTAAACATAACTAGTGCTGATGAAATACAGAACATTAACAGTAGCAGTAGTTTCAGTGTTAGGTTAAGTGAGGGAATAAAAGATGTAGAAATATAATAGCAGACAACCTACCTTTGACTCTCTCTCCACGGTTAAGTTGGATCTCTCCCTCCCCCTGTGGCGTGTAGGGCTTGACCACAATGAAGGTACGTCCCGGGACAGCACTATAGAGTTTCCGTTTGGGCCCGCGGGGGCCCCTCAGCGCTGGAGGCGTGTGATGAGGGGGGCTTGGGTCTCGCTGCACTGAGCCAGGGCTGTAAACAAACACATATGTTACTGTGGTGATTCCAGGGAGCTGGTAACTGAAGCCTGTGGTCACCGACATGTTCGTCAGCGGGACAGCAACCTGGTGACACCCCCTGGTTGTAATGCTGACCGGGGAGGGATTCATAAACAAGTCCAAGTGACTGCCGATCAACAGTCAACAGTCAGTGTTCCATGGGAGAGTCATGAGAGGAGAGTACACTCCTCCCAACCACTCTCTCCCCCTCGTCCTCTTCTTATTCCCTCTCTTCCTTCTTTAATAGCACAGACAATATCCTTCTTGCTCCCTTTTACCCTGTCCTTTTATCTCTCCCCTCTGCCCCGCATCCTAACCGAGGCAGAAGCAGAAATGTTTAACGATAAGACGGACTGCACTGTTTCCTTCCCTGTGTGGGTCTGTCAGATCCGTCTGGAAGCCCCCCTTAGTCAAACACATCCTGAGTTGGGGCTCCAGAAGAAGCCACCTCCAGAGAGGGAGAGAGATCCCTGTGTGTCCCTAGTTCCAGCTGCTCCAGGCTGGGTTACAGATCCTGCCAAGTCCTAGGGTCCTGGTTCTCCTGCTGTGGAGAACAGAGGCTGGGTCTGCTCCCCGACTCCCGCTCCTTCTCCTGGGAGTCCTGCCGTGTCTGCCTCTCCTCTCCCCTCCACCCCTTACACACACACCGCTCACACACACTCACACACACTCTGGCAATGCCGCCGCTGCTGCCGCCGCTGCCGCCGCTGCTGCCGCTGCTGCTGCCGCTGCTGCGCTCAGTGGCTCCCCTCCCCTTTGATGGCTCGCTCACACTCACACACCACAAGCCTTCTATGTGCATTCTAGCCGTGCGCACAGGCACATACACAGACAGTCCCCTCCACTTCTGCTAACATTGCACCTCCGCTAGCATGGCATACGCCACAACCAGCATATGCACAACTAACACATCGCTGACACTCACATACACACACTAGACCCAGAGCACGACTGATCTCATCCAGCCTGTCTGTCTGCAAGCGTGCATGCGCCATGACTCCCTGAGGCAGCTGTGAGAGTATCTGTGTGTGTGTGTGTGTGTGCGTGTATGTATGTGTGTGCTTGTGTGCAGTGGGGCGGGGGGCAAAAAGCACCAGCCCATTTGGTTAAATTGTCGCTCCTCCCTCTTTCCCTTTGACTTGAATCCCCTCCTTTTTTCTCTCATTCTTTTGCTTCCATTTCACCCTCTTAACATTTCTTCGCATTGCATCTCCACACTCTCTCTTTCTTTCTCTCTTTCTTCTCTCTCTCTCTCTCTCTCTCTCTCTCTCTCATGGTGAATTCTAATACAGCAGCAGCAGAGCTCCGCCTAGTCTTCATTCATCACTTCTTTGCCACCACTGTGTAAGTTGTATTCAGCATCATTCTGCTGCTCTTGTTGTCTAAGCTTTCTCTCAAGCCTTAGATTCAAAACACATGTAATACATATACATCAATCACTTATAAATATATTTAATAAAATCAGATGTTTACCTGGTCTGAAATCTGCTTGAGAGTGTGCTTGTGTATATTACAACTTGATTATAAACTGGGACTTTGATGCTAGTCTCTGCAACATTTCCTTGACAGATTAGAACTCTTTTAAACCCTTCATATCTATCTATCAATCTTCAACCTCTTTCAGTCTCTTGCCATTCATCCACCGGCACTTTGTATCAGTCACTTTATAGCCATCATTCTTTTATTCACCTGATTCAAACCTCATGTGCCCTTTACCACTCTTCCTACCTTTTTCTGTTCACCCGTTTCCTCATTTCAAGCCCTGTTTGTCTCATTCTTTCCCAAACTCTCTATTGCTTTTCTTGCTCTCCCCATCTCACACAGCCTCTCTTTCTTTGTCCCCCTCTCTATCGAAACAACGGCTTGCTGACGGCTTTCCAATTACCGCAGGGACTGAGGGGCCGAGATGGCTGCCGAATGTTAATGTCTAAGCAGCATCAGGCAGCAGCACACACAGCACAGAGGAGGGAGGGCTGGAGAAGCAGTGAAATGAGGCTATGTCAAAGTGACACAGAGGGCCAAAAAAGTAGATCCCATAAATTATATCTATTTCAATGACTAAAATCTGCCTCCTCCACTCACACACCTCTGCCACACCATACACCTAGTGTGAGGTTACTGTATGTATACAGCTTGACCTCATTTTACCCTGCAGTTAAGATGATGATGGTTGGGTTGACACATGCTATCTATGTGTCAGACAGAAGGGAGGTGGTGGAGATGATTCCTGCTCTCTTTATGTCTTTAATGACATGTTTGTGTTTCACAGGATGAGGCTTACATTGGACACTACACTTTAACATTTTAGAAGATAAAAATACTGAATGACATTTGAAAGACCATAGATCAGATATCAGAAATTCAAAAAACATCCATAACTGTAAAATGTGATATGACTAAATGTTATTTATCAATTTGATCACATTTCTACTTTCTCATTTTCTGCTCTCTTTACATTTGCATTGTAAGATTTGACCATTTCTCATTTGAAAGCATTTCCGTAGGATGCTCTATAACTCTATATAGTCAAAGTTCCCTTTGCAAGCATTAGTATCATGGCCCACCCACAAAATGGTAATATCTTAGATATCACTTCTACATTATTACATATCCTCTGGCTGTAATACAGTTTAACAGCCCACTGGGTGGGTCTACCAGAAAGATATGTACAGTCACTTTGAAATAGGACCAAATGAGAGCAAAGAGCTGACTCTTCTTTGTTGTTATAGTGACCAGGAAGCTTAAAAAAAAAGTTCAAGGATTTCAGATTTATTTCTTATCTGCACTCAAGAGGGGCATGCTGAATACTGTTCTTGCCTTTGTCCAAAATTGTTTGTCTTGATATTTTTGCAAAATAGTTTTCTACCTAGATCTATATATAAATTGTAGTTCGACATGATGTCTATTTATTTTTTCGATAAGACACCAATGGGTCAGGCATCAGTTTTATGATTTAAACATGCCACTCACTCGATGAATTTTGCAAGGTGACATGATTCACGGTTTTCATTTGCAAACTTGTGCTACATTTGCAACAGCTTTTTTTTCTTGCTTCGTATGTTGTATCTTTTTTTCTCATTTCTTCTCTTTCACTGTGCCTCATTATAAGTAGCTTTTACAAGATTCAGATGTAGGATCCATTACATGCACACACACAAGTACACACACACACACAAGTACAAACACACATACACACACACACACACACACACACACACACACAAAGTTCTAATGCAGTCTATTACAAAAGCTCCATCGTTTCCTAGGACACAGGCCCTGCCTCTGTAACGATGGCAACTGTCAATAAAAGGAAAAAAGAATAACCAACAAATGCACTGATAAGTCAGTAATAGGCACTATAGGATCTCTATAACAGTCAATTTGTCATAGATAATTTGCCTTGAAATACATGGATTTCTCTCTATATTCTCATCTCACACATTCAAGTAGAAAAACAGTGCACTACAGCTACTGAATGAGGTAGTTGATTTGTTGTTTGGTTTCACCAAACGTCATTTGGTTTGAGTGAGTCAGAACGGAAAGATCTGAAATTCAAACAAAGTTCAGTTTTTGTAAATATATATCTTTACTTTAAGTTGTGAGTTGCACAAAGCAACTAAAAACAAATAATGTGGAATGCGGTTTAATAAAAGTTGCAAAATAGAGAGCAAACACTTGCATCTCATTTATGCCGTGCCTTTCACCTGTTCATCTGTGTTTTCAAGATTTTGAGAAATTTATATTATTCCAGATAAGTGGCCCTTATCAGTAAAGTCTAAAGACAATAACATGGACATGCCTGCTATCAGACGCTTGATTAGGATCAATGAGACCACTAAAGACAGGTTAACATTTGAACTGCTCAATAATGAGTCTAGCTGCCTCAGATTAGAAGTCAAAATCTATTAACTGCCTACATAACTCTGAAGACACAACTGCAAATGTCACAAAATGCCATTTACACAGATGCTATCAAAATAAGTAGCTTCAGTGTGGCATTTTCTCACATGACTGCTTTGCCTTCTCAGGTAAATGGCTTTTTACTCAATTAGCATTTATCTAAGGGGAGATTAGCATATTTTCAAACAAAGTCATAATCAGCATCACATTTTGCATCCTAATGGTCATCAGTCTGTTCTTGCTTTTCTGCACTTGAATGAATATATGCTCTCTCATTCTTTCTTGCACAATGTGGGAGTGTTCATGGCTATCAAGGTGGAAGTAGAATGTGGACTCACTGGGCAGAACATGTTAAGGTTCTGAACAGCAAACCTGTTTGTATATGGACAGCGTATGCTTAATTAAGTGAAATTAGAAGAAAGGGTCAATTGGTGTGATCAACACATAACCCTAAACTCCACCTCAATTTGAGAAAGGAGATGATAAACAAACCACTTTGCCCATACTGACAACATTTGTATACTTTGGCATCTTTTTTACTACAATATTCACCTACACAAAAATATTTACTCTACACTTGTGTAGTATCTAAGTGTATGGTGTAAAGGAAGTGCTTCCTAATAAGAATTTTAACTATAGTCTCATGGCTTGGATAGCATGTTCACTGCTTATCTTTATGTTTAGCAACAGGGCCTATGTCTATAGACTGGTGAAAAGGCGTTCCAGCTCCAAAAGGCTTTAAGTGCTTTATGGACTTGATAAAGGCTTCTGACAAAGTCCCTCAGGGTGTGTTGTGGGTGTGAGGGAATATGGGGAACCAGGGTTGTGCTCTGAGCCATCCAGTGCTTGAATACAGCTCTAAGAGAGTCATAAACAAATCACTCCTAATCAAACCGAAGGAATTTAAGTATTTTGTGGGCTTGTTCACAAGCGAGGGTTAGCGAGAATCTGAGACTCACAGGTGTATCAATGCGGCGCCTGAAGTGATGTAGGTGTTGTACTGGATTGTCATGGTGAAGACAGAGCTGAGCTTAAAGGCGAGGCTCTCAGTTGAAGCTCTGGGAACTAACAGAAAGAAGGAGATCATGGATACAAGAAGGCAAAATGTGTTTCCTTCGCCTGGGTCTCTGGGCTCCTCCTGGGGGACAAGGTAAAGGACTTAGATATGCAGAAGGAGCTCAAAGTAAAACCTCAGGGGCACATCAAACTGGAGGAGACCCTAGGGCAGACACATAACACGCTGGATGGATTACATATCCAGTCTGGCCTGGGAACGCTTAAAATCCTCCAGGAAGAGCTCAAGGATGTGGCTGGCAAGAGGGACATCAAGGCTACCATGTTACCCTACTGCTGCTACCACGACCTGGACCGAAATGAGTGGCAGAAGATGCTAAAGAGTGGTTAGTAGTACTGAAGCTACTTGCATGTTACGGTTCTGTGCCTGCAGTTACAGGCAGTCACCACAATTGGAGGAGCCTCTTCTATTTGTATATCCATATTCACATTGTTGGGGTTCATTCTGACCTGGTATTTATTTAATATGTGAGTTGCACATATTGTAAATTGCTGAAACACTTAAGAAGAGCTCTACACTGCATGACACAACCGTATTGTTTACTAATTGTGTGTGACCTGGCCAGTGCAGACAGCATCAGTGTTTTAAACTATTAGCATCACTCTCTGACGTGAATTATATACACAGACCAATACTACTGTGTCCCCCTTTGATGTGGATTCTCCACAGGTGAAGCAGTTGAAGCTCAACTCTTCATCTCCTCCTCCTCTTCCTCCCTATTCCTTTCCTCTTCACTCCTTTGGCTGTGTTAACACGCCATGGATAATCTACACACCAACAGCCACTGGTGTAACTGATGCAAAGAAAGAGGGATGAATATGGGGTCAAAACGAGGGGAGGAGAACAGCAACAAACAAAGCATTAAAAGGTGAAGGGAATGGGACACCCCCATGTTGGGGTTTGTTGGCATTTTACATCACATGAGGCATCACGCTACAGCACATGAGCAGGTAATGACACAAGTTCTTGCACATTGACAGAGCTAGCTATCACAACAACCTTACATGACAACATGTTTCAGGTAACATTGTGTGACTGAATCTTCATTTGAATGAGGATTTGGCCCCTTTGTGTCCAAATCTCCTCTCACACTATTCAGATAAAGGGTAGCTTGAGCTTTTACTGACATTCAAACATTTTGTACAACCAATGGCCTTGTTATGTGGGCTGTGCTGGCGGTGCTTTACGTAATAAACTTGACTCTTAGATAAACCTTACATATCCATCTCTTGCCCGAACCAGTCAGATGGTGTGTAATATTTGTTTTTACTGTACCTAATAAAATACTTATACCACTTTGACAATTGCAAAGGAAGTTGGTTGAAATGTGAATTATGTGTTCACCCATGCTTTGCTGTTGTAGAAAAACTGAAACGACACAATGGAAATGGAAAAGATAATAGTTGGTATACTCTGCTCGGTAACATACTGTAATATTTGTCTATCTGGCATTTTCAGAACTTTTATTCCAAACCAAGACAACTTAGTCCTAAATTGCACAGCTCAATATCTCAATTTCAGACACTGACAATGTCAAGACAGTGTCCCCTTCATGATTAATTATCTCTTTGTATTGAAAGCACATCATGGTAAGTTGCCAATTAACCACTTATGACAAATTTGCTTTTTTCTAAATACAATTCTGTCACATCCAGTTCCTGTCTTATTGTACTGTCAACTGCATCAGCTGGAGAGATTGTTATTACCACACTTCTAAGCTTTAATCTGTCTTGGTCATCTTTGTTTGTTTTCCTTCGTGATCTATTATTAATGAGCCACTCTGACCTAACTGCATCCTCTCTACTGTCTCCATCTTAACTTTCTGCTGATGCCTGGCCAAGCTATTGAACCCTGGCAGCACTGCACACATGCGGAAGTGCTGCCATTGGGCGGGCTGTTAACCGGCCAAGCTAATTTCACACTCCCCTGGTACTCATAATGCCTCTAGAGTTACCATGGGCATAGACAGAAGGTCAGAGAGAGAAAGAGAGAGGGAGGGAAAAATATTAGAGGGAAAATATTCAAGGACAGCATCAGTCTCACTTGGGGGCAGGTTCTGGCCATGGAGACCAGCTGCTCGTTTTGGCCTTTTTATACATTCCCTCACTTTAATACTTGATGTAAGAGTAAAACACACTGAAGAACAAGGTCTCAACTCCCTGTGTACAGAAGGCCATTTAGGCCAGGACACAGCGGACATAGTAAACCTGCTATCCTTCGTTTTCTTTTTCACTTCTATCTTTTTCCTTTTTCCACACTCTGGCTATTAAGTTGTAACCTTGTACAGAAAGAGCACAATGATGAGCAAAATATCTATCTCTGTTTAGTGAACATTAATGCTAATGTAGTGCCAGGTAAAGCAGAAGAAGATGCACTTAGTTTGCTACCATAATGGGGCACAACATTTGACAGGAAGAGATGGAGGGTGGTTAAACACTCCTGTGTGAATGTATTAATGAACTTCATATAATTCGGTTTAGGATTGTGAAAACGATGCCTATACGATTTAGTTCGTCAGAGCTTTAGTTTCTATGCGGCGTGATGTGTGCATGTTACATGATTTAATAAAGGATGTTGATTGCTCTATGGCTGCAAACCATACAGTAGATTAATGGCACTCACTGTCTGTATGTGTTTGTGTGTGTGCGTGTGTGTGTGTGTGAATGAGAGAGAGAGAGAGAGAGAGAGAGAGAGAGAGAGAGAGAGTGTATTTGATGGAGTAAAGTGACAGGAGAGTAGTAGAGTGAGAGGGGAGCATGGCTGGAGCTGGGTCTGTAATGCAATTCCCCTGTCAGACATCAGACTGTTTCACACCCAAACACACACACACACACACACACACACACACACACACACACACACACACACACACACACACACACACACACACACACACACACACACACAGACACAAACACAGTGTGTGGCATCCAGGAATCACATTAGGTGTGTGCTGTACATAGGTGATCTTGCTCTGACATATGATCATAATAAAACGCTTTACAAACCAAGTGTCAGTAAACCACTTAAATCTATCGCCCCGAGATGTGATCAGAGTCCTAGTTTTCTGTGCAGCTTGTCTAATGTTTCAGTATACAAGGGAGGAGATTTGTTCCAGCACCCCAGCAGCACAACTACATCCATGGATTTATTTATCAATCGGGTGACAAGCTGTTTTGAACTGAGTGGCTCGTCCAATGAAATTACTCATAGCTCTAATTTCAGAATGTATCCTCTGTCTCTCAATCTCTCTCTTACACAAAACTGACATACAAACACATTCACAGCTTGGCAGCCTTCAATTGGTCCCCATGGTGATCATTATAAGCCCCTTTCCATCCGTCTATCTCTAAACTGTACAAGGACCCATGTGGCTATACATACATGCTCACACATACAAACACAGAAACAAACACACACAGAGATTTGAGGTATATAATTTGCCACCGTTCTCCCTGCAGGAAAAATGCTGTATATAAGTCTAGCTTGTTACATAAACAGGGCTGTTGCTAGACACACACCATGCCACTGACCATTGCCCTCATACCCTGACAGGACCAAGGGCCACACAGCAGCTACACCAAATGCAAATATAAGTTGCAGACCTCATACTGATCAGTGTTTCAATCAGCCACTATACATCTATACATCATTTTCATATTAATTTCCCAGTTTATGCTTTTTACAGATTACTATTCGGGGCAGGTTGCAAGTACAGTTTTGACAGGAAAATGACTTTTAATATGTGCCCATGGTTGATGTATGAATAATAAAACAAGATTTTGCACTGATTGATGTTATGACATGTTTACAGTATCACCAGTAGCAGACGGTAGCAGATGGAATAAGATACAGAATGCTGCATGGTGACTAACTAGTGTCTCTGACACATCACATGGGGCCTTTTGCTTTTTGAAATTTGGTTTAAATATCAAAGTAGGTGCTTAATCACAAGGCTAATCACAGATTATCTACTAAAAGTGAATAGCTACTGAGACTGGTGAGTGTGAATAAAAACTTAGGAACAGGAAGAAAGAGATCTGCTTGTTTACAAAGCTCTCTAAAAATGTGTTTAGTTGAGTAATCAAGTAGACAATGAGTAAATAACATATGAACAAACAAAATCTTACAGACCTGAGTCTTCCACGATGGCCGTGTCCATGAGGGTAACCATGGCTGTGGGACCTTCTGGGCACCGGCTTGTCTTCTTCATGCATGTGATGTAGCGAAGGCGAGCGGGAATGGGAGGATCTGGAGCTGCCTGTACTCTGGAGACTGCTGTCAGGGAGCTCTCCATGACGGCTCTGGCACAGAGCAGAACAAGTATCATATGCACGCGTAAAACACTGCAATCATCTTTGTGTAACAAATGCACCAAAAACTACAAAAGAGACAATATATAAAATGAGATTATGTCATTTTGTTTTCTCATTTTTTCCCTTACTTGTTTTGTTTACTCTGAATTTCATGCTATATGTGCACACACACTGACACAACTGAATTACATCTTGACAGCCTCAAAGCTCCATCCTACCTCTCCAAGACTACTGTGCTGCTGCCCAAAAGCTGGCAGACTGCGCAGTGAGGGGACAGGGGAGTGGCCCTGACGGCCACGAATTTCTCTGGGAACCTGACCGTGGATGTGATCGTGGTCCCCGTTCAGGTTGTTATCACTAGCAGAGCGGAGCAAAGAACGTGGCGAGGGCAGGGGGCCAGGCGTCGCACGTCGACGGTTGGTGTAGGAGGGGGTCTCCCTGAAAGGCACTGAGAGGAGAGAGAGACACACATTTGACCGAGAGCACCTCTTAAGACTAGACTCACTATATCATATCAAGCTACTGGAGCAAGCACAACGAACAGAACGCTTCACACATCTCACGGTCACTCAAATAAGTTTAAAACCTGTTACTAGGTCGCACTAATCTGACAGTAGGCTGATAATACATTTGATTTCCAACATTTTCACACAGATATAAACTATCCGCAAACTTTTACACAAGGATCAAGTAATACAATGGATCAAGTGATGATGGTACTGCAGCAAAACCTTAGAGATGAGATTATTGAATCACGGCAGTGCCTAATGAAGAATGAAGAGCCAAATACAGAATAAGAAATGCTGTTTAGAATCTAGCTGTGAATTAAACATTCTCTTCATGAAAAATTTAAACTTGCAAAAATCATTAACAATGTGTGTTTAAGTTCACACATACATTACCAGCACATTGCCTGGGTAAAGTCTATTTATAGTGTAATGATGGAGTGGCAAAATTATATTTATATATAATTCCAAACATTAGATGTGATTTCCTTTTTATGCTGTTTATTGTTAAAAAAGGATAAAATATGTGATTAACACATTTCACAATCTATAAATTGGGATATTACATCCTGTCCACACTAGATGGCAGAGTTTTCCTGTAACTGATCAACTCATCAGGGATCCAATAAACCCTTGAAACCTTCTCCACATCCCTTAGATTTCCATTTCCTTCCCTTCGTTTCCCCACACCTCTGTATATAAACTGTAATCACTCATTCTTTAGTCTGATGTTTCCCTGACACTGCATTCATGTTTAAACCTATACAACACAGAGGTAGCCTGGTGATATACTACCGCTGCTGTCAACTTACCAACATCTGATGCTTTGTGGACCTTTATGATTTCAGCCAGATCAAAGTTTCCTGCTATAATAGCCACCTGGAGGAGAAAAGACAGGGGTACAGGGAAGGGAAAGGGGGCAAACACATAATTACAAAAGTGTAAAACAGCAAGATTTAATTCTATGAATAAAAAAAACCTCATGAACATAATTGAAGATAAATATATCTATTTTTTTCTGTTACTTACTCTCCTAATACGTGTACATGTACATATTTAGTCCTTTGTTGTGGCAGATGTGTAAAATCTGTATGTGTGGCAATATTCTGGGTGCTGTGTGGAACAGCCACAACATCAATTTCACAGAGACTTCATCAACCAGGAAGGCTGGAATTCAGACACATACCACGATGGTAAGCCAGCAGGGCTGGGTGCTGTTAAGTTGCTTAAATTTTTAATAGCAATCAACATATTCAATGTAGCAGGATTAGACTGTGTACTGTAAAAAGCAGAGACAAGTCATTCAATCCATTCAGCTCTGACATGTCAAAGATGTAAGGTCTGATAATACACACAGTAACATGCAGTGGTTCTTGGATACCACACATACCTGAAAGGCGGTCTGGCTGTTGTAGTTCTTTATCTCTTTATTGGCCCCCCGGAACAGGATAACTCGTGCACAGCTATCCTGAATGACAACAGAGTAATGTATGTGTTTGGCTAGGACTTTTAAATGTCATCCTATTGGTTTTACTTAAAATATAAAAATTTTAGAAAAACAAAACTTTATATAATTTGGACCATTTGGTTTATAAAAGCCAAATATCATGTGGTACTGTGTACACTTATAGACTGACAGTGCAGTGCAGTGTGACAGTTATTGCCAGAGACAGCATCACAAGCAACCTTTGATCACACATCTGCAAGTGTGAGTGCTGTTTAAGAACAGTGGAAGCTCTAGAGGCAGTGTTGAACGAACAAGGATGCCCCCTCTCCACAATCTACCTAACGTAAAGGTTATTTAGATTTGGGTGGAATATAGGGGCGATTAAATTGATATTTCATGATGAGGTAATGAAAGGCTATCATTATTCAAACATTGACACTTTTCTGTTTTTAACAGCAGAGTTGGGCTTGATGTGATTGCTGTCTATGTTTGCAGAGCTAAAATTAGAGTGAAGAAATTAGTTAAATACTTATTTTTTACATAAATCCCTTTTACCTACCCTTGGTACTATCAAAGTGAGTGCCCTCTATCTCTGTCTTACACACACATGCACTAATGAACACACATACTGTATACACCTTAAGCCAAGTGCAGACTACAACACTTGGAAAAAAGGTTCCTGTGCTGCTCACACGAGACAGTATTTGGACCAGACTATTGTCATGTTGACCTGAACTGATTATAAGATTATTACACGTGGAGAAATTCCCATACTGAATTAAATAACTGCTTTATTGAAAAGGAAATTATGTGAAAGGTCACTGTGGGGCATATTGCAACAGTGTTTCGGTGCCCATGCAGTCTTTCCCAGACATATGTGGTGTATGTATCAAACAAAAGAGCAGGTGTAAAAAATATCACAGAATGGATATACACAACCCATAAGGAAGCCTGTGGTTAAGAAAAGAAACAGGAACTAATCCGCAGGAATATCAATAACATCAGACATACTGTAAAGTGAACAACTACACAATTATTTAGAGAGCAACAAAGTTCACTAAACTTAAAAACTTGAGTTTGAACTTGACATAAAATCAAATAATTGTAATATCACTGTATGCTGTAACTGAACTCTTGTATTTTTTACTGCATTTAATTAATCAGTGCCTGGTACGAAAACAGCCCAGAGGACTATTGAACTAGAGGACTGTCTGAACTGCTTGAACTAGAGGACCCATCCGGACGGCACAAGCGTTGATTCAGTGCCGACTTCAGAGTTTAGTCTCAGATCAAAAAAAGGGAACATTAAACAATCCTTTGTTAAACAAACCCATTAAACTCATCATGATTCAAGCCAAAAGAATATTATTACTAGGCGTGAAGAATTATGTGCAAACATACAGAATAATTCAAGGAAATACATAAAGCATAGTAAATACCTAAGAAAACTAAGCTCCTGCTGAAAATGAAGCCCTGATCACAGAATTTCAAGCTTTCACTGTTCGGACTCTTAGATTACTTTAAAGATACATGAGGCTTGTGCAACAATTAGTAGATCCATTTGCTACAAAGGAAGTTTGTTTCCACCCTGGAAGGAAACACTTTGTTTGTATACTGGTACAAACAACGGATTAATACGTCCTTACTAATGGTGAATGCATGAAAGCTACCTGACAGCTAACATCTCCCTCTTCAGTAAATCAGCAGCCTGAATGAGTTTGTGAATTTGTAAAGCCAGTGGTGGAAGGACATTTGAATGGCTGCAACTGTGATTCTACTCAAAGATTAAATTCCAATTCAAACTGTGACAAACAGCTTTAAGGCATGAGTGAAAACAATGTATTCACAGTATGTAATACCAATCTGCAGATTTCACCCCAAGCACACGGACCCAGACGTTGTATAGCAGCATCACACACATAGCATCAGCTCTGCAGAAATAAGCTCTTAACTTCCAATATGCATGACATATTGCTAACATAATTGCTAACTAATACATTGCTGAACTCTTAGCAATGTATTAGTCTAGTAAGTAACATTAAAACAAATTATGAGGGTATATAATTATGCATGCTAATATACTTTATTAGTCTCCAGGCTTCAATTTTTACCGCTATCCATTTTTTGCCTCATACCATCCAGCCCTAGTTTCTATATACAGGTATTTACATCTTTTAATAACAGTAAACACAAAGGAAGAGAAGGAAAAAAGAAAAGAGACCCAAATACAGCCAAACATGCCCTGAACATATCATGAAAGTTTGCAAGTAAGTGTAGTAAGACAACACTTCTTATAAAAGGCGTTCAACATAGAGCCTGTTGGCAAAGCAATGGCTAAACTATAAGCAGCAAGGGGGTATGGCTAACGTAGGCTAAACAAAAAAGTAATACAAGGAATACATTACAACATGCACAAAAATACATTCTTTTATAGTTCACAACAACACATTTCTTCCTCTCCCTTGTTTCTCTCCCTGTGTCAGACTATTACCATAAATTGTTTTGTGTGTAAATGAGCACAGGGCCCTCAGGCAAAAACAAAGTCAAATTGTAGATTGATAAACATAGTTATGTGTCCATGTGCCGGCTGGCTGAGGGTCGATATGTAATTTAACACAGAGCAGAATTAACAGCACTAGCCTTGCTCTACAATTAGCACACTCTGGTAAATCCTGTCACCACTGAGTCACACGTTCAAGGACATGCACGCACAATGAATTAAACGTGGTAAAGTTAATGACGTCCATGTGATTTTACTCATCAAGCTGGATTAGGGGTGCATGATATATCGACTCAATATCGTTATCGCGATATCACGTTGTGCAATATTATATCAAAAGTGTTGCGATAAGTATGCAATATTTTGTTTATATTGTGGAGCGCTGCGTCCCGTCCGTTGGCTGTGTGGCTTAGTTGTGTTCGATTTAGAGCCCGCTTGAAACGCTATGTTGATCGTGTTTCATTGGCCAGTTACCGTTCCACTTGCACATCTTAGTACACGTCGGCGCACGGGTCCACTACGTGACAAGCCCTATGGAGCGTACCACCCGTGTGCATATTTCGACAGAGTGACAGTGTAAGTGAAGAAATAGATAGAGACAACATAACGGAATAAATCAGAGAAGTGAAAGAAAAGTTGTGTCCTGTTCTCGTTATTTATTTTATACTGTAAAACCAGTAAAACATGTCCTGTTCTCTTTATTTATTTTATACCATTAAACCAATTAAACATGTCCTGTTCTCTTTATTTAGATATTTTATTCTGTACAACCAGTAAAACATGTCCTGTTCTGTAGACATGGTCCTTATTTATTTATTCATGTTGTAACAGTCCAATATGACAGTATGTTTTTATTATGTAGTGTTGTATTTGTTATGAATATATTTTGATGCGTTTTCCCACAACTTTTGTAATTTTACATATGTTTAAAAATATCCAAATTAATATCGATATCGCAATATTCATAATCAATATCACAATATCACATTTTGTCAATATTGTGCAACCCTAAGCTGGATGTATCTGATGAACCACTCTTGTATTGTACCTAATGTACAGTATGAGGTTAACATTAATGCACTAGTGCACCCTCTTCTGGTAAGACACATAGATGGTAGCTATTTGGGTGCTGTGTTGGACTCTGCCCTGAACTGAGCTGGGTGTATAATGACCATGGTAGGGCAGGAATTTCGCCGTTAAACTCTGTTTGCGTATTAATACTTGTGCCCACTCCACCACTCATTAGACATGTCAGTGAGAAATATGGCAAAAAAAAGTCCATACCACTAATTCATCACGTTTTTGCAAACTATCATTGTGGTAAACTCTTAATCATCATTATTATTAAACGTCAGAAGGATGATCAACGATTAATTCATAGTAAATTTATAGTGATTCAATATATTTTTAAACTGAATTTACAAAGTGCTTCACAATTCAGGATCAAATTAAATCATCACTAACAGGGAGATGATGCTCAAATGTCAATAAAATTAATAAAAAATAATTTAAAATTAAGTTTATAACTACGCTCTTGACTGACATTTCACAGAACGCTGTGTAGCCTACAAAACATTGTGAAATTGACAAAGTGACTTTAACATCCTGATGTGCCAATGCCACAATCTGTGACTGAGTAAACTTCTTTTTGAAGAGTTTGTACGAATATATATTTTAGTTGATGGCCTTGCTGCTCTGGCATTTGTGCCCTTAAAGTGGCCTTGCACCTAAAATGGTATAATTCCAGGCCTGGACCATGGTGTTAACTAGGACACAGAAAACCAGTGTAAGCTAGCAAAATCCATGTAAACATAGATGGTGAAGACATGTGAGTATTTGTAAATGGAGCAGGTGTTATGAATAATGCATGGTTACTCTTGCTGCTAATAGCTTATACAACCACTAAGGGTCTAAAACATCTAAAAACCTATATAGATAATCACCTACGGCTGTTAGCTTAGCTAATTGCTAATCACCCACACATTATGCATTTGCATGCACAATGTACACACACACACACACACACACACACACGCACGCACAAACGCATGCACGCACGCACACACACACACACACACCTTCCAGCGTAAAGAGTAACAATGAGCACCATTTCCAAAGTAATTTTAAAAGAAAGTGAGGAGATAACTGTACATTTTGTATGAATTGTTCAGACAGATCTGTGATTGCATGTGCAAACATATGTGTATTTGCACTTCTTTACTTTGGTGACAAAACAGGTTTATTTACTAAAAATTAAAGGAGAAATCTGTCGAATGAGGTGGTTTTGAAAAAAGGTAGCATGTAGAATACATCCAAGTTGGACACGTGAACAACGTAACATGAGACACAGCCATCTTCTAACAGTAAACAAACCGGGAACTATATTCTCAGACAGGCTTGCTGCGAGCATCTGCCCAAGTACTATATTCTTCCGCCTGAGAATATAGTTCCCGGTTTGTTTACAGTTAGAAGACGGCTGTGTCTCATGTTACGTTGTTTTTTGTACACGCTGTGACTCTATAAATCACAACATGTAAATAGGAATATGTTGGCGTTATTTTGTCACTTATTCGGAGCAGTAGGATTGCTGGAACCATTCACCTGCATGTTCTGTGTTGGCCTGATGCCGCTGGAGCCGTCAGACAGCATTACAACACGCACGGAGATGAGAAGGGTATGTATGGACTTGTCTAACTCTGGGGGTTACGGTGAATAAGCTAAATTCCCAATAAGTCGGCGTGTTCCTTTAAGGGTTACACATAAAGCCCATCTGGCACACATTCTCTCCATTTACATGCATGTTAGTAGATATCAAGCTTGTTTCATTCATTTAGTCTGTTGTCGATGTCAACACCATATTATCCGTAGCATACACAGGCATGTACACACACATGCACGTGCAGAGGCCAATTACAGTGTTAGCCATCTGTCTTGCTCTTCTCTTCAATGCTTCCTATAGGAATTCATTAGGAAAACCTTCCCAGTTGTTCTCACCCTGGTTTGCTAGATGTGATTACATTAGCTACACAGGAATACAAAATGAGGTAAGTCAAGTACTTTACAGTAATGACGCCGGTCAGCCATGTGTAAAGAGTGTGACAGATGGTGCCTCTCACAGCCATGTTTATACAGTTAAGGATTCTTCTCTCATTGGAATTGAAGCAGATTTGGCATCCTCCACTGATTGTAGCGCTTGTTTTTACATTGGATTGTGACTAACATCTAAAGCAAAGAAAATGCATGATTTAAGGCTGTAATACCTTAAATAAGGGCTAAATTATTCCTCATTATTGTGCCCAACAACAGCAAAACACAAGTCCTGTAGCATGAAATGCAGTGACACTTTCTATATACAGCTTATTATAGAGTTGCCCCAAGAGTTCATTGGTCTTACTGATTTGAAGAGTTCTGTGGGTGTCTTGCGCCACCTCTCTTTAATTTCACCCATCAGTGCTGTCCCCATTTGCCATTACCTACTGTGTCCTTTCTCAATCATTCATCCAACCACCTCCCATGGATCTGTGGATTGGTAACCACCTCCCATGGATCTGTGGATTGGTCTGCCAGGTAAAAGACCCCTGCAATGCCTTTATTCACTGCTGTTGAGTGATCACATATGCCAAGCTAAAAGCCTAGTAAGTAAATGTTAATGGCCAGTCGGACCCCAGCAATGGGACTTTTAGACCATTGATCAAGCTTATACTGTTGCTGATTATGTCGTCTTGCCATTCATCTACTCTGGCCCACCTTCATCTATCTGTCCCTCTGACACTCTATCTTTCTCTCTCCACATGGATATATTGATCTATGCCACTGGACTACTAGATTCCCGGTCAATTCTACCAGCCCGCTTCCTACCGTAATGGTACATAATCATCCGAGCCAGGCCTGTTTGGAGCCTGCTGGAACCCTGCTAAGAGACACCGTTTCTGGGATCAATCAGCTCGACGTGCTGTTCGACCTCAACTGGCAAGATAACACACAAGAGCTAGGACCATGTCCATTACCAGACTGTACACTCACAAGAAGTTGTACAAGTTTTACAACCAAGTAAGTAACTGTAAAACTATTCATCCATATTCTCTCTCTCTCTCTCCTGAGATTATGGTGTTCCAGTCCAGTTGAAGCAGATCATTCCTCATGACTGGAATTCGTCCAGCAGTACACAGTTCCAATTACAACACGCAAACACACACACATGCATTTTTCACTTGTTTGTATGCAAAAGAGATAGAGGGAGAGGAGTAAAGTGCTCATTTAATGTTCATGAACTGAGCAGTACTCTATTTTCCAATGAAGGAGCAGAAAAAACACTTCCAGAATGCCCAGTTACATGTTTCTCTTTGAGCAGCCACTAACCAAGCAGAACAGCTCAACACATGAGCACACTGTACTGTACCTTACAACACTTATCATTTTCCCGGGAGCATGCTGGTTTTCACTGCCCTCATCCCCCCATGTCCTCATGTACCTCTCCTGATATAGAACACATTCATTCATATTTTAAAATATAAGCTGCTACTACCATTTAAGTTTTTCGGTACTGTATATCATATAGGGTGCGATATAAATACCACCACCCCAACCATCATGTCAGGCAGTGAAAGGTTCGTCACTTGGGGACTGCAAAGGTTGGCAGGTATGCACAAAGCTGATGCGGATTTTTGTGGAAGTTATAGAAAATGACTTAAAGGATAAGGTTGGAAATGTTCCATAGTTGTTTTATTGCCAACAAAACCTATGTCAATACCAAAATAACCATGGATTTATCCTGTAAACAAGTATTGCCTGTGTAGCCAAAGCCTGATATGTCATATTCCTCTGTGTCATAGAAATTTATTGTTGTCTAAAAACTATTAAAAACACATAATTGTTGCACTGGGTAACATGCATTACCACAATCATGGGCACCACAAATAACACCATTCTGCTGCCGTAAATACTGACTAGAGCACCAAATGTGTGTTAATATGCAACGGAAAATAGTCCCCAACAAATGCATTGTTTATTCCTGTATGAGTAAGATTTGCAAAAAACCTTTAATGGGATTTATTGGCAAAAGGAAAAATTGTAAAACGTCAGCCTTATCCTTTAAGATATGTTTTGCGAATAGCAAATTATTGGAAATACAGACGAAGGTAAGATCTTTTGTGTGTACTTATTAATGAGATCTTGAGGTTGTCATTGTAGTACAAAGATTCAAACCTGATCATTGGGGACAGCTCAGTAATAAAACTGTACTGAACAACTGCACACAGTCCCAGTCTGGCACTGATAGGCTCTAAGGTATCATTCACATTTAAATACAGAGCATTCATCCAAATGGCAGCAGACAAAGTGCATTAATGTGCAATGGAAACCCACATGACAGAAATATACCTGATCTTTGGCCATTTTAGTGCCACACTCCCACTTGGACCACTTCTCTTTAATCTTTCCTTTCAGTCCATTATGATAACAGGCAACAAATAAGATAAGATAAGATAAGATAAGATAAGATAAGCCTTTATTGTCTCCCATAGGAGAAATTTGTCTTGGGCACTCGAGAGAACAAGATGGCGACACATCACGCATAACACACAACATACAATTAACCAACTTACAACATAGTCAATTAATAAACAACGAATAACAACAAACAACATAAATTGCACAAATGTTTAGATCTTATGCACATTTCAATAAACTCATGCTGTGGTGAATAACACACATAACAATGCCCCATTGCAAATACCATGTCAAATATAACTTTAATTTTGCACCAGTACCCTATCATTGCACATCCTATAACCTCAATGTTCAGTACCAAAGTCTTATATAGTAATAGTAGTCATACATAAATCACTGCAGCCAACAGACACAGACGCAGACACACACACACAAACACAGACACACACACTCTATCTGTTATTATTCATTAATTTGATTGCAAGCGGCACAAATGAGAATTTGTACCTGTTAAGCTTGCAGTTTGGTAAGCTGTACCTTTTGCCTGAAGGCATCAGCTCAAACTCACTATACAGGACATGATTTGGGTCGTTGATGACTTTGAGACCCTGTTTCCTCGACGCCTCCTCAAAAAACTCCTGAAGAGGAGAAGGTGGCAATTGGCCAATTATTTTGCCAGCCCTTATTATCAATTTTTGTAGCTGTACAAAAATACAGTGGAGATAATGACCAGGTAAAGGATACCTATGTTTTAGACTGCCACTCAAGTTCACACTTGTGTGCATGTACGTGCACACACTTACACACACACACACAAAGAGGCAAAGCATTGTGCGAATGCTATTCTGCAAATCAGAAGGCCCTATACCATAACAACAAGACTCTACATTGCATAAGTGTCCTCGAGCAAGGCCGGAAGCCCCACCAGGTTCAATGCTGCAGCACAGTGATTGCTCCTGTCCTTGGAGGATAAGCAAATGCTTAGATGCTTACATATGTTAGGCACATAGTTTCATAATACTCACACAAAAATGCTACCATTCACATTATACAGACACACAAACCCCACCAACCCACTCACCAAATAAAACACCAAATTGATATGTTGATTATTGATGATTCTTCAGAACAACTTCAATGACAATATTTGTAAACATTTACACAAGATCTAAGTGTGGTTAAGTGATCGTTAGGTTTAGGAAACTAAGACCACTTGGTTGAAGTAAGGGAAAGATTGAGGTCATGGTTCATTATTTAAGAAATCCAACAGACTTTTAGATGGGAATTCAGCCACGGCCACTGGTGTCTAAGTTAAACATGTCATTTTACCCTGCAATGTGAATATGACACTTCCTCATGCACTGGCACTGAACATTGGCAGTGGATATAAATTGTGTATTGCACGACTGTCCAATATGAATGTAATTCCACAAAAGACTCCACTCTCCAAGAACACAAGCACAACATACCTGGTTGTAGAGAGCGCACACATGCAGGGCGGTGTTTCCAGATGCATTCTGGGCACTCATGTCAGCTCCGTAAAACAGCAGGTGTTCCAGGTGCTGCACATGGCCATAGCGGCAGGCCTGAAAGGACAGATTCACACATTTATTCTTTATACAAATCGAATCCTTGTTCACTTACAAAGTCAAAAGGAGTGAGAAAAGGTGTACATGAGCAGGTCAAGGTACTTGTATGTTACAGTTATATTTGTTGTACTGAGGAGGAACATGAAATGAGGTGTGTAAAAGTGTGACAAAAGTGGATTTTATCCAGGGATATAATGGGTATGTGCAACTTAGCCAAATGAGCCAACAGCACATTGTGTTTTTGTGAGCAGATCATTCACAATGAAGAAAGGGTGAGTTGAAAGTTTGGCCGCAGCCCCCCTCTGGCTCTGCCTGTTTGGCTGATACCAGCCAGTTTTTTAATCTGACGTACCTCTTTAATTATTTATTTAATTTGCCACAAAATAATAGTTGCAGCAGTGATTACAGTGGAAAAGCTCAAATATTTTTAAATATAAACGACAGCCCAAAGGTTTCTAGAGATCACACAAAACTAAGACATGTACACACCTTATACATGTTTAAACTATTGGATCTTTTCCTTTCGTTTTTCCTTGGGCTAATTGTCCTTACACATGTTGTTAAGAGTCTCCAAAAGCAAGGGAGAACCTTGTTTGTATTACCTGAGGCAAAATCTGTGCGTTAAAATTTTCCTGACAAGAGTGATGCCTTTTTTCACCAACTCTCCCCAACAATTGTTCTCTCCCTCCTGTGTTCTGTCTCGTTAAGAGTGTGTGACAGCAGTGAGACAGCTCACAAATGATTCTGGGAATGCTGTTTGTTTCCAGACCTTCTGCAGTGTATCCTATAGTAAACAATATATAACACTAGAATACTAATGCTGGAAAGGACACAGAAAAATTGAGAAAAAAGGAGAAAGAAATGAAATGGGAAGAAAATGTGTTAGATAGAAGGACTTTTGGATTTATTGCACAGTATCTTGAAATTATAAACACAGAAACATGATCCGAGCACTTCCATTTAAACCTCTTACTGTATCTGCACAAGGAAAAGAACACACGTATTAAAACAAGCCCTTATAGTCATCGTTGTTTCTTTCCTATCTTATCTGTTGTGAGTCAACCTAACTCTTAACTGCACAAGTTTCCCGTAAAAACGCTTATTTCAGACTGATGAATGCCACCTGTTCACAAAGACGTGGCCATTCATGAGAAGCAAAAAAACTTCATACCGAGCTTCAAGTCCTGCTGTCAGAAATCCGCACACAAATCCATACAATTTCTGCACTGTCAGTAGTCTTTTTATAGGATCACTTTGTGGTTATATTTTTAATAGTACAGCTGCCAATGACAACAACGTCATCAGAGCAGCGGTATATTGACATATAAAGGCAAACATAAAGAGGGAATGTTTAAGACTACATGAAGTTACTGTAGATGTGTTTTACCCCTGTGAAGAAAGACAGACCATCTGTTCATAAGACATGACATACCGGTAACTAAGACAGGTCTGGACCACTCATGAATTTCATCCATACCTTAGAAAAATTTTAAGTACGAGTTTACAGTTATTTACAGTTACACAAATTCCCTTAATTGCTCGTATGTGGCACAAATCTGTCGGAATGACTGGTTCTCGCATGAGGCCCATTGTCTTTAACTTTTGAACCAACATGCTTATACAAAGAAACACTCCACAACACAAAGATTACCATAGTATACCAATAACAGACAGGTTTAATTGTTGGTGTAATAATAATTCTAGGCTACAAAGTTGAGTTCAGCTTATTCCAGGAAAAAAGAAAACGTGTGAACTCTGTGAACTTTTCCGCTTGCTCATAATTAATTCAAAATACCAATAATAGCAAGACCTTGAGATGAACTACACCAGACTGATAGTTCAGCGTCAGTAACTATGGAAGAGAAAATAACAGATGAAGGGGGGAGTTAGGGAATATCCAAGTAATGAAAGGTTGGTGCAGGAGACAGACAAATATTGACTGATTGCGCCTCTTTTTGCAATTTTATTTGCAGAGTTGGGGTTCTCATGCTACTCACTTCAAAAATAATTATTATATTTACTGTGGAAAAAGAAGTATAGATAAAACAAAAAATAGTGTGTTGTCATCTCCTATGATAAAAATAGAGGGAGAAGAAGACCTGAAGCCGGAGAATATGCTCAAAGAAGAAGAGGACCAAATGTATCAAATGAAATTTGCGCAACACTAGTGGACCATGTTGTGAACCACGGATTGACGCTGAAGGAGGCTGGACTAAGAGTTCAGCCACATCTTAGTAGATATACAGTGACATCTGTTATAAGGACATTTTGACAAGGAAACAGGTAAAAAAAAATCTGACAACAGTTACAGTAATCAGCTGCTCATTGTATGCACCATATCAGCAATTTTGATACCCCTCCCTGTGACATTTGAGGATTGAGGGTCGAGAACGACAAGGAGGAAGGGGGCCCATATTCTCATTTGTTGTTTTTTTTTTTGTGATTGTAATCTGTACTAGATACCGTATTTTATGTTTGTCTGTTGTTTGCTGAGCTAAGTATTATACACACTACTGTAGTAGCATGATAACTTGTGATTCTCCATATTGACTGATTTGGGTATATGGAGAGAAATAAATTATATTTTCCTCAGTCTGCAGCATTTGTCTTGGTCATTGGTGTAGTGTTTGGTGAACTTATTGTAAATTTGCACTTTCTCTGTGTACTTCATTTACAGTACTCTAATCACTGAGAACTAGAATTGCTAAAAGTTTTTTAGGTTAGCATGTTTTTTATAAATTAGTGTATAGTTTTTGCAAGTGTTTGATTTTGCAAAGGGTCTGAGGTGTTCTGCTAATTGGGTGTGTGGTTGTGCTAATTGTGTGGAGTGTTTTGAAAAGACGGTCCCTGTTTTCAAAATTGTGCTTAAGCAATTGAAAAAAACTGTAAAGCAGAATGTTGCCATTCATCCTCTGTACCTATTCATATTCAGTGTGAGCAACAGAAGTAATGAGTCCAAGAGCTTTCTGTTTGGTTTCATTCACAGCACAAGAACCTTCAAACCTCCAGTGTCTTTCTGTCACTACTCAGATATACTAAGCTGAAAAGCCCTGACACAGACAAAAACAGTAGGCACTAGCCTCCATTATGTTTACAGAGCAGGACATGCCTTGAGGCAGTATGCTTATAAAATGCACACAATATGCCGTGTTTGCTCTTCGTAGGTTAAGAACCTTAACACAGATGGACACCACTACTTGGACTGCCAGCAGGCACTGGCTTACATACAGCTGCAGCAACAGTAGAATGAGTAACTGTGGGTATCAATGAACTCTGAAGTCCCAGTAACTCCTCATTTCTGGAGGCCTCAACTTCACAAAGTATAGAAACATATACAGCATGTATAGTTCATGACATGTTAGTAAACGTCAGTGTTTGTGCTGGTGCACTGCACATCTCTGAATGAATGAGCATTTAAAATGTGCGTGTGTGCACAGTACAGTACATGTACTTTATAGTTGTTGGTTGTCATGCACTGAACAATGCCATGTATCAGTAGTGGTTTTCCAAATATAACATTTACTTGAGCACCCAACCCAAATACATTTGCAGAAAAACTATTTCTTTTTTTTAATATTTTAATTTATTATGTCTGCTTTGAAATGCAATTGAAAGTGCAAATTGATTGAAACCTCTGTCAAAGTGGTGAATAGCAATCCTTTAGACTGGAAAGCAAATTACTTCCTTCCTAAGTTGGAGCTTCTAACCAGCACATGACCCCCACCCCACCCATGGGATTTAACCACCACAAAAGAAATTGTCAAACTGAAGGGTACACAAAAATCAATTCAATGAAATTCTCAAAACCAGACAAGACTCCTTACCCTGTACCTACATATGTATTCTGCACACACCCCATCACTGTTCTATCTGTGTGTGTGTGTGTGTGTGTGTGTGTGTGTGTGTGTCACCTGGTGTATCTCCTGCCAGCCATTCTCATCCACACAGCCGACCTGTGCATGATCATGCAGAAGCAGCTCACAGCAGTAGGGATCTCCTCCTACCATCGAGCTGTGGTAGAGAGGAGTCAAACCCCTACTGTCTTTATAATCAGGGGATGCACCCAGATCCAACAGCGTCTAGTGGGAAAAGAGGAAGGTTGGGGGGGGAATAACGCTTAAATTACCTCATACAATCCCCAGTCACTGTTGGATATATCATCACATCTATATATATACAGTACAGGCCAAAAGTTTGGACACACTTTCTCATTCAATGCGTTTCCTTTTTATTTTCATGACTATTTACATTGTAGATTCTCACTGAAGGCATCAAAACTATGAATGAACACATATGGAATTATGTACTTAAAAAAAAAGTGTGAAATAACTGAAAACATGTCTTATATTTTAGATTCTTCAAAGTAGCCACCCTTTGCTTTTTTATTAATAAGGGAAAAAATTCCACTAATTAACCCTGACAAAGCACACCTGTGAAGTGAAAACCATTTCAGGTGACTACCTCATGAAGCTCATTGAGAGAACACTAAGGGTTTGCAGAGTTATCAAAAAAAGCAAAGGTGGCTACTTTGAAGAATCTAAAATATAAGACATGTTTTCAGTTATTTCACACTTTTTTGTTAAGTACATAATTCCATATGTGTTCATTCATAGTTTTGATGCCTTCAGTGAGAATCTACAATGTAAATAGTCATGAAAATAAAGAAACACATTGAATGAGAAGGTGTGTCCAAACTTTTGGCCTGTACTCTATATATATATATATATACACATACATATATTCTGGTACTGTAGGATGTGTACAATATTTGTAAATAAACTAGATTTTATTTGGAGAAATTAGCTGGAGTATGACCTTTCAAAGACTTAGTATACTAACAGCAGCCACATCTTATATATGTTACATGTTGAATATTTGGATAATGACAATGACGGAAATAATCAATTCCATTTTCAACAGTCCTGGCTCAACATGAAATCAATTATATGACTGATGCTGTAAATCCTTTCATTCAGGTTACAAGCCTCCTCAAACCATACACATACAAGGCCATTCAATAAATATGCCAGCCCATTTAAAGAGGGCATGTTAATCCTCACATATTTAGTAATTGCTCAAGCACCCTCTGTTCTCAATTGCTCAAGCACCCTCTGCCAGAGATTGCCTGCCTGCAAACTCTCCTTTCCCAGAGGAAAGTTTGCAAGCAGGCAATTGGTGTAGCAAAAGAAATAGAAGAGATGAGTCAGCTTTCTGCTATGATTGTGTGTGTTACACTCACTATAAGAGCTGTATGGTTCTTGCTGCGCACGGCCTTGTGTAGGGCAGTAATGCCATCTTTTGTTCTGAAGTCCAGATGTGCCCCTCCACTTTTCAGCACCTTGATGAGCTCTCCACATCCCTCCAGCTGTGCTGCCAGCGTTAGAGGACATTCTGTGAAATCCAAGGATGAGCGAGCAAATGATATTAAAAAAAATCAACGTATTTCCAGTGACATTATCGTGCATTCTTCTTAGAAAATGAACATCCAACAATAGAAGCTGTCAATATTTGATGACAAAATTGCCCACTACAGTTGCTTTTACATGTTCAGTGACTCTGCATTTGGATAACTGCCTTGGCTGTCGTGATTGTCACCCTCCTGTCTGCCTAAGTGTCTGCTTCCTGTTGGTGTTAAACCAACCAATTCTCATGTTTTCCCTGCTTCACAGCTCCTCACAGGTCACCCAACAGGGAAATCTCCTTTATGGCTGAACAAACATTGGCATAAACCGGAAGAGATTAGGCTGCATGCAGAAGGCTCATTGCATACAATCCATAGATGGTCTTTTTGTGGTGAAGACAGAAGGATGGAGAGATAGATAGATAGATATATAGATTAGAGCTGGGCAATATATCAATATTATATTGATATCGTGATATGAGACTAGATATTGTCTTAGATTTTGGATATCGTGATATCGTAATACGGCCTATGTGTTGTCTTCTCCTGGTTTTAAAGGCTGCATTACAGTAAAGTGATTTACTTTTCTGAATTTACCAGACTGGCTTTTCCCCACTTAGTCATTATATCCACATTACTGATGATTATTTATCTAAAATCAAAGTGTGAAGATATTTTGTTAAAGCATCAATAGTCAATACTACAATATCGTTGCGGTATCGATATCGATGTATTTGGTCAAAAATATTGTGATATTTGATTTTCTCCATATCGCCCAGCCCTAATATAGATAGATAGATAGATAGATAGATAGATAGATAGATAGAGATAGATAGATAGATAGATAGATAGATAGATAGATAGAGAGAGAGAGAGAGAGAGAGCGCAAATAAGAAAAACAAGGTTAAAAAAAGACAAATAATTAAGTAGGGAAGTAGGGAAGGGATTGGATATTTCTTAACCCAGACATCCTCACCTCCTGTTTCGGGATCATGGAAGTTGGGGTCCAGGCCTTTTTCCAGGAACCTTGAGACCTTTTCAATGTTCCTCTGCTGCAAATACTCCATAAACTTCTTCAGGTTTGCCTAATGGAGGGAGACAAGGGAGCAGGGAAGTAGAGGAAGAGACAGCTGTGATTGGGTGATGTCAGACTCATGTGGCTGGGGATGTTTAATAATGCAGTTTAGAGATAAAAGCTAAAGCCGCAGCTTTCTCCTTCTGTGTTTGAAGGTTTTATTTCTGTTCTATCATGGCAAGCAAATGGACCATGTGCAGTAGATATACTGTAAAAGCTAAAATAGGATGGACCAAAAAAGACACTAAAATGAATACCTTTCCTTTGGATATTAGTGCCAGGAAAATGAGATTCTGAGGCTAACGTCACATTTTGAGTTTAAATGTAATGGTTATAATATAACGCAGTGCTGAGAGCAACACTTTTATATTACTGGGTCTAACATTGATGTTTAAAACAATTTTCATAAAACAAGCAAAGACACATGCACAAACCCACGTGCAAATCCTACCCACCCAAATCCTAATACACACTTACTGTACCACACACACACAAATACACTTCATTTCCTCTGTGACTTATGATTAAAAATATTCATCACCTCTGCTGATGGGTGTGAGCCTCTAGAGTATAGAGTGACAAATGAAGCTATGAGCAAGGTAGCAGCACTAACATTTAATAATAGATTACTATAGCCTGAAGATTCAGGGCAACAATCTATCTTGGACTATCTGAGACATAATATTAAAGTGCAGAAAGTCGTTTATATAGAAAATCTAATAACTATGCACTGTACTTACAGAAGACATGAAGTAAAAGAGGAAGTATTGAAACAAATCTAATATACAATAGTTACTGAACATATGAAATACCAATAAAAACATCGATGATAGACTAATATGTATCTTGAGGATGTAATTACACAATATCTGCGGTATACCAAATGAGCTTCACAGAAAACTTTAATTACTATCGCATTCTGTTTCTCAGCCTTAGTCAAAATGTTACATCCACATGTGAAAAAGCCTCCAGACACACACACACACACACACACACACACACACACACACACACACACACACACACACACACACACACACGTGTACGATTTTATTTTACAACTTAATAACTAAAGACATTTAATATAACATATGTGATCACATACAAACATGTAAACTTACATGCAAGAATGTGAACAGAACACAACAGCCATTTTTGACACTCACCATCTGCGGAATAATATAGTGTATATCCTTCGGTCTTAAAAGTCACCAATACACCTTCCGAATTTTACATTACACACTCACTTTCTCTTCACACCGAGTCATCTGCAGCCTGCTTGCCTCTACAAGCTTGTTCATACACACCACACTGACATGCTGCAAGGAGCTGCCGACCGCGACTCTCACATCTCCAAGTCAAACTGAGTGAGAGAAATTCACTTTTCCTTTTTTTTAGATGTTCTGTGAGGCAGTTGTTATGGTGATAGGATACAAAGACAGCTCTGGCAGCCAATGTACACATGAGTGGGAAGAGCATTGAGGTTGTGTTTGTGTGTGTGTGTGTGTGTGTGTGTGTGTGTGTGTTTGTTTTTGTGTGCTACACAATTCCTCGGATACTGCCTCGGTGATGATTTGCCAGTGATCAGCTGGATATGATGTGTGGTTTATTGCCTGTTGAACAAAGGGCTGATAAAAAGCCTTTGTAATGATTTATCTGCTTTAGTGAGGGTCTTAATAAACTCTTAATATTTTCTCCCTCTTGCCAGCTTTCTCTCTCTCTAACACTCACACACACACCCACACACACACACCCACACACACACACACACACACACACACACACACACACACACACACACACATACATATACATAAATGCACACACATGCAAAGACACAAACAGAATTATTTCCTAGTCACTGTGACATATAATTGTCTAAATATTTAAAACAAACGACAGGTTGTCATACATCAAAGCTCTGTGCAGAACTGGTGGAGTGACTTAACACAATCCGCTCGTTGTTATTATGCAAGACCAATTATTTGCCATGAAAATTACAAAGAAAATATTTCGACTAATCTACTATTAAACCTAGATTTAAGGAGAATGTTATGCAAATTTCAAAACAAACAGTTCAACATAAAATGGACAACTTAAGTTACATTCCAAACTCACCCATGTCAATCTTACAGTTTTTTCCGATTGCTAAACAACAGTGGGTACAACTGAAGTCACATGTGCAAAACTCAAACTACAGTCTGCACTACCTACAGTCACATGAGCTAAACAGTTCACATCACCTGCAAAACTCAGTGGCTCAGTACAGCCAAACACTATGCACAAGCCTCACTGAGATAACACACACTGTCACTCAGAACACACTGAGGGTAAAAACACTAGCGTCAAACACCAATACAGAAATTACAAACTTTTTCATCTTTATAGTTTGAACAATTTGAGTGACTTTTACACTACTCAATAGTTTATTTAAAGACAAAATATAGATTGTATAGCATACCAATTTTTACATAAGGTAAAAAAGAAGAAATGAAAATCAGCAGTTTTCTTCAATATAGTATTTTGTCTCTAGTAATTTATGGAATTACTGGGGGAAAAAAACTAAAGGTACATATGTAACAGTACCAAAGAATAGTGTGACTAATCCTGCCTTGCTCCAGCATCATGTGGCAAGTTTTCTTCATCACATTGGATGTCTGCATCATCTCTAAATAAAAATGAATGTGGTGTTTCTATTGCTTTCACCGCCATTACTTTCTGAAAAACAGTAAGAACGCAGTTTTACTATTGTAAAGATATAGTGTTTTTCACTTTTTTTATAGCTGTGTACATAACCTCAGACATCTTACCTGGACATATTGGTATCTTTGCTCTTTTACCTGTTTCTCTCAAACGGTATAGTGTATAATTGTTTCATTCTTATTTCGTGTTTGTATACAAAAAAAGGCTTTCTGAGCTTTCTCTGTATAAATACCGTATATGTTCACTAACTAGTCTAAAATAAGACACCTACTTAGGCTTTCAGCTAAAATTGTTTGATAGGCACCAGACTGAAATCTAGGCTATTCTGTTTTGAATGTGTGGTTAACAGTTTTGACAGCAGTGTCTTAGAATTTCAACAAAGTGCTGTAAATCTACAGTGTTGTGCACGTTGTGGTTAAAGTCATGGAATAAGTGTGTAGAGTTCTGAAAACTGTGTTCAAGCAATGAAAAAACGAACTAGAGTTTGGTCCACATGAATTGCTGCTGTGCAGACTGTAGTTAGAGTTTTGCACATGTGACTCCAGTTGTGCCCACTGTCGTTTAGCAATCGAAAAAAACTGTAATAAATAGGTAAGACAGTTTTACAGTTTATATTTCAAGCTCAAAAACATTTCCGAAATTTCCCAGATTTTATTCTTTGGCAATATTTAAAAAAAAAATAATCCAAACTATAATCTCTGCATGTCTTTTATGTCTCCTCTTTTAGATACTGCAATTCTCTTTCTTCCTGACTTCCATCCTGCCCAGGGACTACAGGTGGAAATTAGCAATTGTTGCTATAACCTGGCCCAAGACATATTCTCTTGTTTAACAAGTTTAATGTTTATTTGTGCATTGTCCCTGTTTCAAATAAATCAATTTCCAATTCCAATTTCCATCAAAAACTCTCAAAAATGTATCCTAGCTTGAACAATATATTGTAAGAAAGCCTTGGATCATTTCATTTGAACCTTCTGTACGGGGGGGGGGGGGAGGAAGGTAACGCTCAGTCAAGATAAAAAGAAAGTACAAAAGAAATGTACAGTCTTCAAAACACTACATAATTCATCTCAGATAGAAAAAGACAGTCAGTATATTTAAACAAAAATACTACTATGGGAACAGAAAATGTCATGTTTGCACAGACAAAATAGATGGTTTACAAAAACTGCTGCAATGTGCACAAGGTCTTGACCAAGCGAGTCTGAATTTTCACACGGCAAACAGCCAAGTGATACTGCATTACTCGCAACTGTTCAATAATGTCAAGTGATTAGTGGTTTCATCCTATTATTTCTGTTAACATCTCATTTTCATTTGTGTCCTTCTTCCATCTGCCATGATTTATCAGTTTGAGGCTAAGCCTGCTCAGGTTGTGATAGTAAAACAGCCTGTATTATACGTATGTACTGTATATAGCTATCCCACAGTTTGCAAGATTTGTCATTGAACAAAGCCCAAATAACAAAGAGTACACACAATTGCAGATGAATATATTTACTCATTAGCTGTACTGTCTAGAGTCCAAACTACAGTATGCAGGTCTATGCAGCTTTTGTGCTTACCCTACTGTCATGAGGATGGTGTAACCCTGCTGTGCTGGATCAAGTTAAAAAGGAACAGAGAAAAGAAGAGAGAACGAGAGAGAGGAAGGGCAAAATAAAAGCTATTGTCTAATCTCAGCGCAGCAGAGCAAGAAACAGCAGTAATAATCAACTCTGAGAATCTATGGCAATTTACCAACTTGTTAAACCAAGAAAATATCCTGGAGATTCAGTTTGATTTGTTTTTGTTTATACTCGCACATTTGGATGTGTCCTGAATACTACGTATGCAGCACTTTGTAAAGGATCACCAATCAGAGACACAAAATGAGTGGAAGAGCTACTCCAGATAGCAGGACAAAGATGATAAAGGTTTCTTCTTTTAGTTCAGTACCCTGAGGATCCTAGTGTCTCCAGCACCACTAACGGGGGATTATCTGACACTACCTGATAAAAGCCTGGGTAGGAGGCCAGAAATTACAGAGACAACAAGACTCCCCCTGCTTTTGTTACTCACTGTGTTCTACGGCTATTCTCTTAGTTTCCCCCTCCTTTTTTGAAGTGTTTTTCCCATAGCTTCATAAAAGGAGGTGTATGCACTCAATGTCCTGTTGAAAAGCTAATGTGCATCCAAGTGTGATACATACAGCATGCACATATGTGTGTCAAAACACTTTCACTGCCCTATATTTACACTCATTACCACATGGCTACATAGCCCCTGGTCCCTCACAGCTGGCCTACAGTACGCTGTGCTGTGGATGAGTAGTAATTACAACGTTCACCAACATGATGCTTATTCGAGAGGATCATATGCTAGCCTAATGTGAGCTGGCCCGTTAAATATACACGTTTCAGAGCGTTAGAACTGCTTAGGCAATAAAGACAGTGAGCCCGTGTAGTGGGTCATGGGTATGCTCTAGGGACCGTCAGACATAAGGATAATATGAGTACAGCCCAAACAGTTGAAAAAGAGCAGAGGCCTCAGAAGACTTGGAAGTAATGCTTTACCCCATTGACACAGGGTCCTGCTGTCAGTGATTCTGTATCGTGAAGTATGTAGTGACAAGTATGTGGTTACGATCAAAGATATTCCCACATTACCATCAAGGCCTATTGCCTATGCCTACATGTGACAGAGACTCATGTGTCCAAAGTCCAATAGAAGACCGTTAGACCTACTGCAATGTGCAGTGAAGTTAGCCATTTCATAGGGTAATCCCTGATAGTTGGCAACACAGCAGACTGTTAAAAAAGGTCACAGATCTTATTGTGGCTACATAAACTGACTCGTATGGGGCTACTTTGTGCTTCCAACTCATCAGGTAAACCTTGTCAGCATCGAGCTGTCATATTTTTTTATAGTGAAGCCTATTCAGATGCCAGGTGACTTGTCTATTCAGCCTGTCTGACAGTGATGCGGAAAATGGCCGTGACTGATTGATAGTCTGATAAATCCGACCCAACAGTGTCACTGATGAGCAACACAGCTGAAACGGTTGTGGTTAATTTGATTAACTCTGTTAATAAATACACATGTAGGAAATTCTGTACATATACAATGTAATATTGTTTATTACGTTGTTGTGTTTAATGTTGTAATATTGTAATATTGACTTCATGAGTTTCTTTAATGATAAAATTATAACAATTAGAGATAAAATTCATCACCTTTTGCCCTCAACTTCTAACGGTTCATCTTTAAACGCAGAGTCGCTAGAAATAACGACTAGTTTCGACATATACTTAGACTGCTTTTATCCTATAGACCTTCAACAATTAATGTTAAAGATATCCTCAGCTAAGCCATCTACCTGTCTCTTAGACCCCCATCCCAACGAGATTACTCAAAGAAGCGTTACCCGTGGTAAACACTTCATTACTAGATATGATCAATATGTCCTTATTAACAGGTTATGTACCACAGTCATTTAAAGTAGCTGTGAAAAAACCCACCCTTGATCCTAAGGTCTTAGCAAACTATAGACCTATATCTAACCTTCCCTTTCTCTCCAAGATCCTTGAGAAGGTGGCTGCTAATCAGTTATGTGATTTTCTACATAGCAATAGTTTATTTGATGACTTTCAATCAGGATTTAGAAAGCATCATAGCTCAGAGACAGCACTGGTGAAAATTACTAACAACCTTTTAACTGCTGCAGTTAAAGGACTTGTCTCCATTCTTGTTTTACTAGATCTTAGTGCTGCATTTGACACTATTGACCATTCAATCCTGTTACAGAGATTGGAACACTTGGTTGGCATTAAAGGAATCGCTCTAAGCTGGTTTAAGTCCTATTTCTCTGATCGATCTCAATTTGTTAATGTTAATGATAAATCCTCCAAGTACGCTAAAGTTAGCCATGGGGTTCCTCAAGGCTCAGTGCTTGGACCAATTCTATTCTCCTTATATATGCTTCCTCTAGGCAATATTATTAGGAAACACTCAATTAACTTTCACTGTTATGCGGATGACACCCAATTATACTTGTCAATCAAACCAGACGAAACCAGTCAGCTAGCTAAATTTCAAGCGTGCATTAAAGATATAAAATCCTGGATGACCTATAATTTTCTGATGTTAAACCCTAACAAAACTGAAGTTATTGTACTGGGACCTAAACACCTCAGAACCTCATTATCTAAAGACATAGCTGCTCTGGATGGTATTGCCCTGGCCTCCAGCACTACTGTCAGAAATTTAGGAGTTATTTTTGATCAGGATATATCCTTTAATGCCAATCTAAAAAAAACCTCAAGAACAGCCTTTTTTCATCTTCGTAACATTGCCAAAATTAGGAATATCCTGTCTCAAAACAACGCTGAAAAACTAGTCCATGCATTTGTTACGTCCAGGCTGGACTATTGTAATTCCCTACTGTCAGGTTGCTCAAATAAGTCCCTTAAGACTCTCCAGCTGATCCAGAATGCTGCAGCGCGTGTTCTCACAAGAACTAAGAAAAGAGATCGTATTTCTCTTGTATTAGCTTCTCTGCATTGGCTTCCTGTTGAATCCAGGATTGAGTTTAAAATCCTTCTCTTGACCTACAAAGCTCTAAATGGTCTAGCACCATCATATCTAGAAGAGCTCCTAATACCCTATTGTCCCACTAGAGCACTGCGCTCCAGGATGCAGAGTTACTGGTGGTACCTAGAGTCTCTAAAAGTAGAATGGGAGCAAGAGCCTTCAGTTATCAGGCTCCTCTCCTATGGAACCAGCTCCCGATCTGGGTTCAGGGGGCAGAAACTGTAATAGCTTTCAAGAATGAACTTAAAACTCTTCTATTTGAGAAAGCTTATAGTTAGGGAGTGAGGAGTTGCAGTGTTCACCTAACTGGCCCACCTGCTTCTCTTCATAATTGTTAAATTAATAATACATAACAAAGTAGAGGGAGGCAGGCCAGCCAAGCCCGATACGGCAGGGGGAGAGTTCTAAGCCCGAAACGCTATTATAGTTCTAGACTGCCGGGGGACTTCCTTCCTTCCTTTGACACACTGAGCTGCTCTCTCCTCTCCCTTTCTATTACTATTACTATTACTATTTGTGTGTATCCCGTCCCAGAAATGCTTGTTACTAATCCTAGCTTCTGGGGAGTTTACTCCCCGGAGTCCTTATGTTTTTTCCCCCAGCATATTTCCTTGGAGAACGTTGGCACCAAGATTGCCGTGGTCCTGCTGCACTCCCTGCTGAACTCAGCGGTGCCCTGCAATGTCAGGCTGCTTCCTGCTGAACCCTGCAGCTTCCCGCTACATCCAGTCACTGTTTCATTATTAATGTGACTATTATTGCCACTGTTCATCACACCCCCAGCCCGTCAGACACCGCCTACCAAGAGCCTGGGTCTGTCCGAGGTTTCTTCCCAAGAGGGAGTTTTTCCTCGCCACTGTCGCACTGCTTGCTCTTGAGGGAATTACTGTAATTGTTGGAATTGTTGGGGCTTTGTAAATTATAGAGTGTGGTCTAGACCTACTCTATCTGTAAAGTGTCTCGAGATAACCTATGTTATGATTTGATACTATAAATAAAATTGAATTGAATTGAATTGAATATTCCAAACTGCAATCATCATGAGGGGGCAGAGATTCAGGGAGTGTCCATTAA
This sequence comes from Perca flavescens, assembly GCF_004354835.1. Classification (NCBI taxonomy): domain Eukaryota; kingdom Metazoa; phylum Chordata; class Actinopteri; order Perciformes; family Percidae; genus Perca; species Perca flavescens. The sequence goes on from NC_041338.1 coordinate 26,357,016, forward strand.
TACAAACCTCCCAAAGGCATTAGCTGACTATGTTTCACAAAATGTGGCATTAACAATCACATATAAAAGACACAACTGCCTTGTCTTACGTGAAGTCACGTCGGCAAACGCAAACAACCTTATCTGGCACAGAGTGTTCCTGATTCTCTGTCTGTGCTTTGTTGACAGTCACTTATATAAAGGCTGGAGCGAGAGCGGGCAAGCCTTGACCTCTGTCTCCCAGATGTTTTGTACAGAGGCTGTCTTGCTGCTGGGGCACTGTATTTTGATTAGACACACAAACCTAAAGAGACACAACTCCATATTATATACATTCATAATCTGGCTACATTATCCTACCTTCTTTTGCATTTGTGTGTCATTTTCCTAAGAGTCTAATCGAAAGTAAATAACTTAAAAATAAAGTGATATAAGGAATTTATATGAATGTCCTGTACCATTAAAATACATAATAACACATTAGAATATTGAGTACTGCATGCTGAGATGAAAACAAAAAAAGTGCAGGTTGAGAAAGGATTTTATTTTCAATCTGGAATACGAGGCATATTCTATAACAGGCAATACATATGAATGTTTTTGGTAAGTAAGTCATAATGGTGACAGTAAGGGAAGGGAATGTATGATAGATAATAACACTGCAACTGTAATCTGTGGAATATTGTTTTGATTAGTCCAGTGGTTCCCAACCTTTTTTCCTTGGCGCCCCCCCGCCCCCCCGAAACTGAAGTTGAGGAAACTCTCAAGATAGAGCCTTACCTTCTTTTTTGATACAGAGGAGTTATCAGCACTTTTACGCTTCTCCGCTGTGTTTCATTCATAAAATAGTGATGCCGTGGCGGCAGGAAAAACGAGGATGATAGCAGCTAGCAGCTGACCTGATGACAGCAAGGGTCCCAGGTTAAGAGGTCCCGGAGGTTTGGCCTACTAAGTAGCCTGCCTACAATTTTAAGCAAGAACAAAAATATATAGTTTTTATACAGACTTTTGTATACATTATATATTCTAGTGTATTATCATAATTTGTTTAAGATGTGCACCCTGAGGGGTGCCTGCCACTGGATTAATCTATTGTTGTTTGGTCTATAAAATGTCAGAAAATGGTGAAAAATGTCGATCGGTGTTTTGTAAAGCCCAAGATGACGTCCTCTAATGTATTGTTTTGTCCACAACTCATATAAATCCAATACTACTGTCATAGAGGAGTAAGGAAACCAGAACATATTCATGTTTTTTTTTCCTTCTAAAAATTACTCAAACTGTTAATCAATAACCAAAATGGTTAATTTAATAGTTGATTAATCAAATCATCTTTGCAACTCTAATACCTAAAACAGCCTACATGTAGATAGAATAAGACAGGAACAATTTGCAGAGTGAAGGTATTGTAGTAGTATCTTATAGTTTGCAAAAATGAGGTCTTTTTGATAAACTTATAAGCTGAGGAAGATAAAAGCAAGAGGCATCATGTAAGCATACTAAGAAGCACTTTAAGTCTTTGGCAAAACCACAAAGCAAACAGTGACAGCAGAGACTGTACAGTGTAGTGAAGCTGTCACTGGTCTACTGCATCTTCATTTGACTCAAGGTTCCCTATCAAAACAGAGGCTCCTCTTTTTACCATTGTCTCATCAGAAGAAAAGAAAACAGGCAGATGGCTTAGCTAGCTTTATTTGTAAGTTTATCTTATATTTAATGCATTTATTGCAACACAGTTATACGGTGGGCAGAAACACAAGACAAAAGGGGCCACGTGAGGGCAAGGAATGGAGAACAGCAGTGCAAAGACATGATAGAAGAACAAAAAAAGGGTGTGGATAAGAGATATGAGAATAGAGTGGAGCAGCAATCTATTTACAACTCTTAGCAATACTGTAATTTACTCATGTGGATGAAACAGTCAAAGGTGAGTCAACAGATGTTTGTTTTTCTTTCTGTTAAGGTTTGCCAGATTTTTTTTTCTTCTTTTTCCTTTGTAGTCAATCCCAGGTTACATTGGCCTTGTTTGCATGAAACACTAGTCGAGCACCAAAGACGAGTAAAATGTGCCTTTTGTGAATACGTCAGTAAGGGTCACCACACACTGGCAAACAATTTTTGGATGATTAGAAATCATCAAAAAAGTACAGAATATATGGTTTTGGTCTTTGCCTGTTTCCAGACTGTAATGTTACTGACCATTGTACGCCCTCTCTGACTGTGAGCCAATCTTATTATAGCAAATAATGTCTCTGTGTCAAACAGGCTCCTGGCTGGCTGGCTGCCTGACGCAATGACTGTAAAGAAAGCAATAGCATCTTAAACTTCCTGGGTTGTTATTCAATGATAAACATGTAAAACTGTAGTCCTGCAACTAACAATTATTTTCATTGTAGATTAATCTGTCTATTTTCTTGATTAATCAATTTGTGTTTTTGGTCTATAAAATGTTGAAAAAAATGGTTAAAAAAGTCGATCGGTGTTTTCCAAAGCCCAAGATGACGTCCTCAAATGTCTTGTTTTGTCCACAACTTGAAGATATTCAGTTTACTGTCATAGAGGAGTGAAGAAACCAGAAGATATTTTACTCAAACCAATTAATCGATTATCAAAATAGTAGGGGTGTTGAAATTAATCATTACATTGATGCATCGCGATGCGGGACAATTCTGCTTCGATGCAGTGACAGACCATAACTATTGTCTACTGATGTTGCTTGTTGATTTTCCAGTTTCAGCTTTTTTTTTTTTTTTTTCCATTTGTCTGTTGGCTGCTGTGTTCAGACTCCGCTACGTTCAGGAAGTGTCTTTTTTAAGAGCAGATACGATAAAAGGGGGAATTTGTTGATGAAAACCATGTGTAGCAATATATAACAACATTGAGATTCACAGCCCTTACAAAATAGTTGGCTATAAATGTAATAGTTGACAACTAATAGATTAATCATGTCAATTTAGTTTGGCACATTTTCACTAACCAGTGTATGATGAAGGCATGTTGGGTGGGTGAAATTAGAACGCTAACGAGTTAGCGTCAGCTAACGAGTAGCAGCTGGCCATTCTGTCGCTCCGCCCCCACTGTAGGGAGCTGTCATTTGCCGAGAGAACAGCTGAGAGCCCGGGAGAGGCACTACACTAAGGTTTTAGCTGTGACTGTCCTTCCTTAGCCGTACCTGAAGTTGTTGCATTTTGACTGCTGTCTGTAGATTCCTTCTTGCACAACTCATATTCTTTCAGATGTTTCATATGCAAATGTTTTAACAGTGGCGATGTTGTGTATTGTTTAGGGTCCTCGTCACCACGAGACAAATCGGCATTGCAAATTGAACATGTAGCTCAACTTGAATTGCCTTCTTTTGACTGAAAGTACTGCCAAACACTACTTTTCTGCTCACAAGTTCCATTTTCACTTTCTCACAGCCTACTGCAATGAACGGTCCATCTACGTAAACACCTTCCCGCAATCAACGGCGGCATCATTACGTCGACCAGCATAGCGTGCGTAGTGCAAGCGTAGGGTTCGGTTCGGTTTGGCAGAAACCCAACCCCGTCAAAAAGCACAATACTCGGCTGACCTTCAAACTGGTTAGAAGTCCAAATCCACTTTTGCTAGTTCGACAGCGGAAAAAAGGGTCTGTATGCCGGGCGCATAGTTTAAAAGGGTTGTACTCAGTGTCTTAATTAATCATAGGTGTGTTTTGGGCGTAACATGCAATAAACCAATCAGAGTGTCATCTCCCATTCCCTTTAAAAGCCAGGCACGTTTGTACCTTGGCGCATTGCTATTATGATGGTGGATTTGCACCGTAATATTTGTATTTGTAATCTTTTGCATGTTTGTGTGCTGCTGCGCTTCCCTATGTGTGTGTAACAAGCATAGTGTGCGCGCTGTGCATAAGCCTAGGCGCATTTCACTAATTTGCTGTTAAAATAACAATGAAATGCTGTGCTATTGACTTTACACCAGGTTTTTGTTGGTCAAGGGTGCGATCCCTTCCCGCTGCCTCAAGATAGCAATACGCCAATAATTCACCTGAACACACCTCCCTGTAAGACCAGCACGCCCATGGGCGCACAGATGGGCGCAGGTGCATTTGCTATTTAAATCACGGGGGCGCTGGACGGGAAATTGACAACTGCGTTGGGCTTTGCGCTGAGCCGAGTGCAAGATAGGGCCCTATGTCTTACTGGTGGATTTAGTAAATCTGTCCAACAAAAGAACATATTAAATAACATTCTTGGCTTTAATGAGGGTGTTTAAACTCCCCTAAGAGACACAGAGCTGCTGCATACCATTTCACGCCTGTTAGAAAAGATTGGTGTTTCTGTTTTATCTGTGTGTGTCTATAAGCACTGTGGCCTCTATCTACAGTATGTTTATTTAGACCTCAGCCTACAGTGTGTTTGTCTGAAAAAAGCGACAGCTTAAAGGAACACGCCGACTTATTGGGAATTTAGCTTATTCACCATAACCCCCAGAGTTAGACAAGTCCATACATACCCTTCTCATCTCCGTGCGTGCTGTAAGGCTGTCTGACGGCTCCAGCGGCATCAAGCCAGCACAGAACATGCAGGTGAATGGTTCCAGCAATCCTACTGCTCCGAATAAGTGACAAAATAACGCCAACATGTTCCTATTTACATGTTGTGATTTATAGAGTCACAGCGTCTACAAAAAACTTGGGCGGAGTGATATGCTCGCAGCAAGCCTGTCTAAGAATATAGTTCCCGGTTTGTTTACTGTTAGAAGATGGCTGTGTCTCATGTTACGTTGTTTTTTGTACACGCTGTGACTATACAAATCACAACATGTAAATAGGAACATGTTGGCGTTATTTTGTCACTTTTGTCACAATTGGGAGCAGTAGGCTAGTTGGAACCAGTTACCTGCAGGATCTGTGCTGGGCTAAGCTAATGCTGGAACCGTCAGGCAGCGTTACAGCACGCACGGATATAAGAAGGGTATGTATCGACTTGACTTACTCTGGGGGTTACGGTGAATAAGCTAAATTCCCAACAAGTCGGCGTGTACCTTTAAGTAATCTCCAATATCCATAACTAACAGGCTTAAAGTGTAATACTCTCAGCTACAAAAAGACCAATATACTGTGCGACAGAGTATGGACTTGATCCCAAGGAATAGTACTTTCTTAAAGGGGAAACTTAAACCTTCACTGTATAGCTGCAAAAAATAAATCTCTCAGTAATTTGATACACTCTTAAGCTTAGTGGGAGGCTAACACCACATGAAAAAGCATTGGAGGCTTGAGGATGAAATTCACACACATACCGTATGTACACAAGCATTCACTCTAGGGCTGGACGATTGAAATTCTGAAGCTGTTATCGACGCATTTTTCGCATGACGATAATTTCGATAATTTATTTCTATTGATAGGCCTACTTTCTCCTTAAAAACATTCTACCACGTGTGCAGGGTCCGAAATTAACACTCGCAAGTCGACAAATGCGGGGGCGGGCCGACACACACACACACACACACACACACACACACACAAACACAAACACTGGCGCACACACCAGACACTACCTTCTGTTTACTGATAGCTAGCGTTTAACTCGGGCTAATTAATTAGCTAGTAAGAGGCGATTTTTGGCAGCCAGCCTTCCAAAAGAAAGCACAATGAAATTAAATGTTCATCATTAACCACTGACCAACAAGCAGGAAACGGAGTCTTAGTTCACCCTTTCCACACTCCGTGTCCGTGGACAGCTGTAGGCTTGTACCGGTGTTGATGTTTTGTGCATTGTTGGACACATGCAGTCACTTTCCTGAAACCGCTTGCGGGACTGACACAAGTCTACAGTGGCAGGCAGTGTGTATGTCCGAGCCTGTCTCCAATCCCTCCATCTGCAGGTTGTCAGCTGTGTGTCTGCCTGGTATACTCTTGAACGGTTGATTTAACTCGCTGGTCCCCATCAAATATAGTTTCACGTGTCACGTAGCTCTCCACAAGCAGAAAAAAAGAGGCGATTAAAACACAACTTGCTGGTTCAAAGTTAGGACAAACTAAGTTAATTAACAGTTAAGAAATAGATTGTATAGCCTATTTACATTTTTATCATGCAAAAGACGTCTTTTGTCAAATCACAAAAAATTTAATTATTGTTAATTTATGTTATCGAGGTAAAATGTGCAATTAATCTTGATTTTGATTTTAGGTCATATCGTGCAGCCCTAATTCACTCACATACACACACACGCACGCACGCACACACACGTACACACACTTATTGATTCATTATTAGCACACTAAACACATGATGAATGATTGCAGTAAAAAAAATCCTGATGTTACTATAGCAACAACATTACACATCATTGACAGCAAATGTTTTTGCACAACGTGCAATTCAATTTTACACCTCTCTGGTGGGGCTTTAGAAAGAAGCTCAATCTCACAGCTTGCTTAGTTCGCCACACTCATCATCATAATAATCATAATACCTGGTCTATATAACTTGCACCCACCAGTGTTTCTCGCAGTTTCAGTATCTTAGACCTTCCTTTGACTGATATTTGTGTCTGTTTGTCTTGTTAATGTACGTAAGGGATTCCTGATGTTTTAATTGATGTTTTTTAAGGGTAATAGAAAGCAGATGAACGACTAAATGAAAAAGAGACAGAGAGGGAAACAAAAATGCCTCTCTGCATTTTAGCCTAAAGCCAGCCTTTACCTGGACCTATGCCATCTGCTGACACAGCATGCACTACGGTTACCCTATTATGTGGCCTACCTCTGTTTTTAAACTATATAAATTGAGACACAATAGGATGGACAAATTGATCTGATGCAATACCTCTAACATGGAGCATGTAAAAGCAGCCTTCACTAAATGTGATCAGTCATTTCCTGTTGAGGTAAAATATGTGTAATTCTTACCAAACAGTAAAAAATCAACAGTCACAGTCAAAAAAACATCCACATACGCATCTAACCAGTTCATCATGTGAATTTAAATTAAATGCTACTTCAATAGGAATGCCAGAAAATGCAAAGCTGGCAAACAAACAAACAAACAAACAAACAACATTGCTTCACTACAAACTACTATAAACATCCTTTCTATTTGGGTATGAAAGACGAAATGTTTCTAAAGGCATAGCCACAGTGTGACAGTAACCTGCATTTATTCTTGATCTCATGAGTCATTTTAGCAGTATCGTGTTGAGTCTAACCTCTGTGGCCCGGCTCCTGAAAGTTCTCTCTGAACGTAGCAGCATGGTGCCTCCTGAGTTATCCTTTTCCGAAGAACGTTTTTTGCTTTGTATATTTTCTAGTATTCCTCTTGATGAACTACAGTTTGGGCAGGAGGGACAGTATGAGTTAGCTCTGACAGGGTTGGCTAGAGCCTGGAACAAAGCATGGCAAAGCCACAGCCTCTGCCCCACTCATCAACACACTCACAAACATGCAGAGCACAGGCTTATTGTATGTGGACCCCCAAACACATTCTGCTGTTCGCTCAACCAATTCTACCCATGCTCCTGGCCACACTGGCAGCATGGCTTTGTCCAGCATTGTCTCTTCCATCAGTACAATTGAGCTCTGGCTTACTTGCCAACCCATTAATGCAAAAAAAAAAAAAGGCATTGGCATAAACAGGAACACACACATTTAAATGCACAGATCTATGTTAATGCCTACCCAAAGACACAGACAAAAGCTCTGTGAAAGGCAGACCATTCATGGGTGTTGTTACAGTGATACTCCACTCAAACTCTATGGGCCCTATTCTCGTGTAAGCGCAGGGTGCGGAAAAAACGTTTTGCACCGGTGAAATGGTAGTTTTCTGGATAACACTGAGTTTATTTCCTATACTGCACTAAGTTAGTGTCTTGGTGACTTGCCGTGTGCCCCAGTGGGAGGAGAGGTCCGGTAGAGAGTAGGTCCTAACTGGAGTGGTGTTGTGCACTGTCAAGCCGCAATTGCCCACGGCAGATCCGCTGGTTAACAAGAAAATGTCTAATAAGAAAATAACCACAGACGCCACAGTGCTTATGTGCACATCAAACTTGTCATTTTGTTCAATTATTCTGCAGTTCCACTGCAAACCAACGGAAACACTGTTCCATGAAAAATAGCAGATCAATTCAAACTTCTCTCTCCACCAATAACTCCCTCAGGAGTGTTCATTCCTGCCAGTCCTCTCCCGATTCATCCAAAACAGAGTAACCGGGACAACAGCTATGCGCGCCATCTTCTTTGTCTGGCCAAAGTATTACCCTATGTTTAATAGGAATATGATTGGCCATGATTGTCACAGCCTCTAACACGGCCACCTACAGTATGATGTATGATAATATGTTGTTTCTGATCCCACTCTCTATCCAAGTGTGCCACAGGTGTGCCAGACGAGCCTGGCCAAAAAAATACCACAAGTTTACACGGCACGCCCCGACTCAGTGAGCAGGGCGCACTTCACTGAAATCTGCGCCGATATGTTGGGATGGGCGATATGGCAAAAAATTTGATCACAATATATTTTCCCATTTTGATCGATATTGATAATTATCAGAATATAATTTTTTTGCTGATACTGCCCGTTTGAAGTGCATACTGACTGAAGCCAGAAGAAAACAGAGGTTAATTACACTTTAGAATATAGTTTATTAACATATAAAATAAAAAAAAACATGCCTTTACAATATTCAGCACAATTTACATTACACATTCACATTATGAGATGCCCCACTGGTCAACAGAGCAGTAGTGTCCTCTACTGGCAAAAAAAAATAAAGAGTAGCCCTGTTTTCCTCTTACAAAGTCATCTTACAGTTACGTTTTCCTTTTTTGTGTCTCCAAACAACAATCTAAAACTACTTAAAAGCAACATCAATGTTTAAAAAAAACTCCTACCAAGAAAGCATCTCAAATGTTTGTAGAGGTAGCACAAAACCAAACAAAGTAAACATGTGCATGTCTTAACAAGTGTCTTTCGCTATACAATAACTAATAGCACTTGTTATATTTTTGCTCCTTTTTAAATGTTTTTCATATGGGGCAATGGCCGGAAAAAACAACACGATTGATTGTTGTTTTCGTACAGCAGCTACAGCACAGCTAACGCTTTTTTTTAGCTTGATATATAATTTGTTGCGTCTAAATATGAATGTGGATAAAGTTAGTGATAATGAGATGCTGGCTGCAGTTGCATTTCTAGTGATGAAACAGCAAAAACGTTTTATTTCTCTGATTGACTGCTTTTTCTAACGCCACTTTTTCTAGCTCGCTCGACCATATTACCGTGCTCGCGGGCTCTAGTTGAAGCTTTAGCCAGCCTCTGTCCAAAACTGTCATTTCGACCAGTTGACAGTTTGTAACATAGAAATAAAATGTATTATGGATAATTTTATTTCTATAGTTATGAAACGAGGATCATGCAATTTGGGCTATACGGGGGTGCCCTATGTCTGATTTTACATAGAATATCTCTTTTCTTCTTTCTCCCAATGAGTTAATATACAGCCTATTATGATATAAATATAAAATGTTTAAATAAAGAAGCTTTTAATAAACCTTTTTAAAGTGTGTGAATAAATCCAACCGCCACATGACAAATTTAAGTGAATAATACCGCCAGAAGAGGGCAGTGTAGGACAATTTTATGGAGCCAGAAATTCGGAATCAATGTTTCTGAGAAAAGTGGGAGAGAATGAGATAATTGAACTTGTAAACAAATTTAAAAACAAAAAAGCCACAGACTGGAATGGGATTGACATGACTTTAGTTAAGGAAGTCATTTCAGCCATTGTAGTGCCAAGGTCATACATCTGAAACCTATCGTTTCAAATGGGCCGCTTCCCTGACAATATGAAAACAGCAAAAGTAATTCCACTGTTCAAGGCCGGAGATAAAATTATACACAAATTGTAGACCGGTTTTATCTCAATTTTCTAAAATACTTGAAAAACTGTTTGTTGCCAGACTGGACCACTTTGTTGAAAAACACAATCTATTAATTGATTGTCAATATGGTTTTAGATAAAGTAGAGTGCAGTTGATGATAAGAAGTTTGCAGTGTGAGTGTTCATAGACCTTAGGAAAGCATTTGACACCATAGATCACAATATTATGTTGGAGAAAATGGAAAAGTTTGGAATCAGAGGAGTAGGTCTGGAATGGCTGAAGAGCTACATCAAACATAGGAGTCAGTATGTACAAGTGGGCAATGCCATGTCCAAGCTAGCTAACATCGATAGTTGGACCAAAATTATTCATTATGTACATAAATGATAGTTGTAAAGTGTCCAATATATTGAAATATGTCATTTTTGCAGATGATACCAACATATTTTGTTCAGATGACTGTTTACAAAGGCTAATGGAGAAGGTGACAGTAGAACTAGGTAAATTGAAACTGTGGTTTGTGATTTTTGGAGATCGCAAAACACATATAACAGCTCAGCTAAGCTTAAGGATAGAAACCATTGAGTTAGAGAGAGTATATGAAAATACCTTTTTAGGGGTAATAATAAACCACAAATTCAGATGGAAACCACAAGTAAACCATGTAAGATCCCAAATTTCCGGAATCACTGGGGTGTTGAGTAAAGTCAGTATATATATGTATGTATATGTATATGTTCTTTAGTTTTTTTTTCTAGAATTTATTGTATCTTTCTTGTCTTGTCAAATTTCCCTTTCTCTTAAAAATGTCAGAAGGGGGGGCCTGATATAAGCTGAAGCTTCTGACCCTACCCTTTGGCTACGACCAATAAATTCATTCATTCATTCATTCAAGTGGGGCCGGGTCACACATCATCATGTGCATGCATAAAGGCATTTTTATATACACATGCAGCTGCACACACACAATTTCATAGAGAAATGTCTGCCACACACACACACACACACACACACACACACACGATTTGACGATTGCAGTTTCTTCAAGTTATTTATACTCAAAAGATAGATTTTGGGTTGAGTAATGACTAAAAGTTATTATGCAGTCTAAGTTACAGTTCATACATTCTGTCACATGAAATATGACAACAGAGCACTATTGTTGTTTGTATGCATGACTATGTGTGTTTGCGTTTGTAAGCAGTGGGAATGCATGCCGTCATCAGTATCAAAGAGTCCAGACAGAGAAAGAAAGAGCTGAATCAGGCTCAGTCATGTGTTTTTATACAGACACACAAACTGACAACAGGACACAGGCAGGCTGACAGTAGGGGGGCAGAGCCAGTGGGTGAAACACAACTAAACACACCAAAGGTGAACTGGGGCTCAGCTTAGTAAAACTTTTGTCAAAATACAGCTGAAAATATAGCAAATATTATCCTCCCCTACATTTGAACTTTGGCTGCAAACAGGCCTACGGGCTACATAGAACAGAAGGGAAAAGGGGCAGCCAACACTGAGACAGGGAGTATGTGGGTAGTGTATTTATTCAGCCAGATGATGATTAGAACTCTATTGTACTTTATGCCTCTGGCATCCTATTATACAGTCATCTATTCATACTGCCTGACCTAGAATGATGGAGTCTCCTGCTAGTGGGATGTTATACTCTATAAAGAAGAAACTATACAATGTGTTATTTCTTTATTGTAAAATGAACTTGTGCAATGAGGTGTAGCATCATCAAGACCAAACAGCAATTTGAGTTACAGTTCAGTTAAATGGATGGATGGATGGAAAATGCATGGCACCTCCACTTTTGATCAAAAACACCAGTCAGTGATCAGTAGTGTCTTAGATTTCAGACGCAAACATAAACAAAAGGAGAAAGAATGTGGGCCTTTGTGCCAGCTAAAGGGCTTTTTGTTGGGTTTACATTATCTGCAAACATGAATAATAAGATAATTTTTTATTCTAACAGTGTAGTAGGCATGCGGCTGTGGTGTGCATGATTGTCATTCACCACAGAAATATCTGTATAGTATGAGCCATAATGCATGGAGTGGGGAATGTGTTGACTGCATCCTCGATATTGCAAATGTCAGAGGCTGACTGGTGGACGGTCAACAGGGAAATGGTTGAATTTAACCAACTTCTGCTTGTCTCAGTCTGTTGTCACTAAACATTATTTCAGTAATGGTTCACTAGCGCAATACATTTAAACCAATATTTTGATATACTTCCTAATTTAACTTTGTCTGATCACAGCTGCTAATTTGTGGATGTCACCCATTTTTACATGCAATGCAGAACATGGTGAAACTTTTAAACTAGGTTCATCAACAAACTGTCGGGAGTGCCATGACACAATCCAGTTTAAAACTTAAGGTTAAGTGCTATGGACAGCATATTTCTTCCTAGCCTCTACTTACTGTACTGACATAATACTCAACATGAATCACAAAAACAGAAAACTAAAAAATGAACATTAGCAGTACCTGCAAGCAGAGACCCACATTGAGCTCACTGGGGTGTATTATGAAGAGCCTGGAGCTATAGTTTCTACATGGCCTGATTTCAGAGCATACTGAACACAACATAATCAATTCCTGCTTTCTAATCTGTCTAATCACAGTCTCCTCTTACACACAAATACAGACACTACTCAGGTTAAGTGAAAAAATAAGAGGGGGGGTGAGATACTCTTGTGGTGCTGAAGTGTAACACATTGAAGAAACAGACTCTCACACAAGAACTTGCACACATAATAGCAGTAGCTCACAGATGACACAAAAACATTAGGGTGGGAGCAGTAGCCCAGTGTATGAAGTGTAATTAGGCATCTGTAAAATGTTAAATAAGACTGTCACTCTACAAGCCAGGGCCAAAACAAAAGAACTCATATCACACTTAAGTGCAGTGTGTAGTTTTAATGGCTAATACTTACACTAACAAGATTTATAAGCATCTGAAAAACAAACTGACAAAATAACAGAGATGTTGACATGATGTAAAACTGTAAATTATGGGGTTTTATATCCCATTGATTCTATACTGTATCAATAGTCTTTTTCCTCCACAGCGCTGCGGAGAAGGGTCTGGCTGGCTGCTCTGGTTTATTGGCATGTCTTTAAACTAATCACAACCATCTTGGCCGGCGCTACGCGCCAAATGGAGCCTCTGTGCCACTGCAAAATAGCCTTGAGAAGGAACTTGTTTTGGTGGATGTGTACCATCAAAAGTTGTTTTAATCACGCAACAGAAAACTCAGATTGGACAGATAGTCTAGCTAGCTGTCTGGATTTACCCTGCAGAGATCTGAGGAGCAGTTAACCATAGTCCTCATAAATCCACCGGAGTTTAAAATTCCAACACAAAGAAAGCGGAAGGTAATGGACGTCTGGCCGAAAAGGACATCCAGCGGAATTTCCGGCGGCATCAGAGCAATCGCAGAATTGGAACGTCGTGGATATAGACTACTGTATCAATAATTGACCAAATGGACTTATGGAAGACATGTTTGTGAGGGGATATTTTGCAGAGTAGGTCAGGGTGCCCATTTGTGCAGTAGCTCAGGTCAAGCTGCCTGCAGGGCATGCTGTTGACAGCTGCCACCTGCTGAGCCCTCTCTGACTGAGTGAGACTGACAGCGCTGAGACTCCCAGTGGAGGTTCACAGGAAATACTGTATGTGTATGTGCAGTTACCTAGCTTAACAAGTTTACCCACTGTGGCCCGGCTATTATGCTGTCTTTTCAGCTCTTTGCATCATTGTCCCTCTCCGACACAAACACACACACACACACACACACACACACACACACACACACACACACACACACACACACACACACACAGCGAAGCCGTCTCCATCAGAGAGCATCAATAGCAGGTTATAACAGCAATGTGACACAAGCGGAACACTGTGACAACAGACAGTAAAGACCACAAGGCAAGTTCTGTCCTGGTGTGACCCACTGGCAAAAACACATCATCATGTGCATGCATAAAGACATTTTCATACACACAGGCAGCTGCACACACACACAATTGCATAGAGGAATGTCTGCCACATACAGACACACACACACACACACACACACACACACACACACACACACACACACACACACACACAAACACAGTGCTCCAAGCCTGTTGTTAGTAACTGAACCAGTGCAGAGAGAAACATTAGCATTCTGTCAAGGTTTCAGACAAGACTGCACCAGCTCTTCACACAACCAACATGCAGCATAAAAACTGATCGAATGCCAGAGAGAGATAGAGAGAGAGAGAGCATTACACAGGTACACAGGGATGAGTTGGGGAGTGTTTGGGCATAAGGAGGAAAAAAACATGTTTACACCATAAATAATGATAAAATTAAATTGAAGAGATGATGAGAGCAACTGGGGTACCTTACTATTGAGTCTGGCCTTCCTGGCTTCTTTAGTTTTTCTTTCTCTTCTCTCAGCTTTTTGTCTTCTGCCCAGAGCGGATCCCATCTCACACGCACACACGGACACGCTCCTCGTGACACACACACACTCCCGTGGGTCAGTTACACTCCCAATGCCAAAACATCATCCACATGGCCATATCCTGTCCCCCTCCTCCTCGTCTCCTGTCCTCTTGTTCTCTCTCCTTCTCTCCCTCTCGTCTTGTCAAAGTACTACATGCACACTCACATGGTCACTCACTCACACAAACACTCAACCAAGCACAGGCGCACACACTGACTCCTGTACATGCACAGACGGAGAGATGGTAAGGGACAATTTTGCAGGATGCTGGAGAGAACAGAGGGAGGGTGGAGAGAGAGAGCCAGAGAAGAGGGAGGGAAAATAGAGGGAGGAGAGAAAGCGTAAGATAGAGGGAGGGAAAACAGAAAAGAAATAATGGGGAAATAAAGGGAAAATGGGTGGGGTGTAGAAACCAAGAAGATAAGGATATCCTAAATGAGAGAAAATAAAGAAAAGAATACAGTCCAAACCAAGTGTTATATGACAGTGGGAGCTTTATGACTATTGACTAATGCTCATGTTTTTGGATCTTAGTCTTCCTAAAAATTTGCCTGACGTCGTCATACTCAGATTCTAGTCAGAATATGAGTCTGATACTGCCCATTGGGCTGTGATTATGGGGCATGTTTCAACTGAACCAGGAAAGAAAATGCCTCTGTACTCAACTTGATAGACCTACAACCAATCAGAGCAACGGAGTATGTAACGCCCCATCTTTTAGCGACCATCGGGGCCAGCTGATAAATTAAGCTATTGCCGAATCCCGTAGGAAGGACGGCAAAAACATCTTTCCAATCGACAAATGCCTTAATCACGGTTCTATGTTCCTCTTTTAAAATTAATGCGCTGTCGATATCTTCTATAACAGACGCGATGGCGGAATCTACACATCTCAATTATCCAGCGGCAGCCATCTTTGTTGTAAACAAATTCAACCCAAGCGCTCTTTGGTGACGTGGTTGATTACGTTACTGTTGATCATCTGTCCATCATCGTATAAAGCCCGCCCTGACAATTTGATTGGTCCGAACAGCTCTAGTTCGAGCATAGTTGCTCCACAACGGATCAAGTCCAGACCGAACTTCCCGACCTCCAATGTTGTGGGCGGGGCTAAGTTCGGCTGGCATCCAGGCTACTTAAAAATATGGTAACATTTAAATGCAAACTGTTAACACAATTGTTGGTATGAAATTGTTAGTACAAATAACCCCATTTACACAACTACTATATATAAAGGGAGCTTTTGTGTGTGAGGGATTCCCTATTGGAAATATGCTCTAATCCTGTGCCATGCAGCTGTGTGTGTGCGTGCGTGCGTGCGTGCGTGCGTGCGTACATGTTGTGCATGTCTAATAGGTTATGCTGAAATCGCACATCAAATTTAATGACGGCTGGCTGCAGTTGCAATAACACTGATAGGAGGGTTTAGGCACTGTACAAATGCTTGGTCGGATCTGGCATCTCAGAACAATATCACACCTACAATGAGCAACATTCTCTGGGTAGTTTCATTGTAAATTAAAAATAATGCAGGAATTCTCATTCATAAATACAATAACCTGCAAACAGCAATACAAAGCCTCAGTGTAGGAGGAATAGAATTACCCTGCAATATGTTTTATGGGGGAGCCTTTTGTGAATAATGCTTTCCCACACACTATCAACAACATTGGCATGCTGTGTGAGGATTGGTTTAGCTTGTGAATCATACTGAATCATTTTTAACCAGTAAGAGTAAGTAAGTTCCTTTTAGATGTTGATATTGTGTGCAATTTCTTAACTGGTTGATGACATTAGCACAATTGCAGTGTGTTCAGTGGAGTCTGTGAGCACATTACCAAATAGTGCATAAGTAAATGCTCTCCATTACTGTATATGCTTTTAGTTTCTTCCAACCCACCCCCTCCTTAGCCATCTCTACGGCTATGATGCCCAGGGTTTCATTCATATTTATAATAATTAATATATTATTATTAGAGGTGTTGAAATTAATCAAATAATCGACCGGGCCATAATCGATTATTTCTGTTTACAATTTAATGTAGGCCTAACAACCTTTCTGTTTACATATTCTGTTATGTTTTGCACATTCAGGAAGTGCCATGTGCTCAGTGCTGTAGTTTTATGTATCCAATTTATTTAGTATTAGAGCACTGCAGAATGTTTTGTTTTTGAAGCTTGAAAAGCTATGAATTAAATATCCTACATGGCTTTAATAGTAAAAATGTATTTGACGCATCGTGATGCATCGAGATATCGAATCGAATTGAATTGCTGACATGATAATCGTAATTGAATCGAATCGGGAGATCAGTGAAGATTCACACCTCTAATTATTATATTATTAAATAATTCATTATTGCATATACATACACCAACTTTAAACTCCAGAACATATACAGTAGTTTCTCACAAGGTTACATACATCTGAAGCAAACTGATCGAACCCACTGCACTAGGTGTTGGAAAATATACTGAGTTAAGAGGCGATATGATAATTCAGTGTAGACAAAGTTTATGGGAAAAATGTAAGGGTAAAATCAAGTTTTAGATATTAAACAGTCATTGGTCAGTTTAAGTAAACTGCTGATAGTTCAGGAGGACTGATTCAAAAAAGGGATTAGAAACCACTGGAAGCCCTTTGTCACACTGCAAGAAAGCCACCCATTATGCAGCCCTGTCTGTCACATGGCACACCTCCTACACCAAACACCCACACACATGCACTCTTTTTTCCCCCCTTAAAATATACTATGTAAATGTTCTATGCAGCCACCCTGCGTTGTTAACCAGGACAGTTCCGGGGTGAGGAGGTCTGGTTGGGTCGGGTGTAGTGGGGGAAAAAAAACAATGAGAAAATCCTATCAATTATGACCTCATTTCAAACTTTAGCCTGCGGCTAATGAGCTCCATACCAGCAAAGTAGGCTAATGCTTGACCTCTGCCTTACAGGGCAGTTTGCTGCAGGATGAATAGTGAACATCGTTACTGCCAAGGCTGCAAGAGTCACCCATAACAAGATTTCCCTCTTAACCCCTGGAAGTCATTATGCAACAAAAGTAAATGTGCCATTCAGAGAAAAGAGAGAGGGGGGCAAACGTCAATGTTCCATTACGTTCTAACATCACTTGCTTAAAGTTCATCTTCGCCAATGCAAGCACAAGAGAATACTTTGTTTTTATTACCACTGCCTAGACAGAGACTAGTAAAAAGCCTTTAACATTCATGATTGAATAATTAGCATACTACTTTTGCTACGAATAATTAATATACCACTAAACTTTTCATACATCTGCATATATTAGGTATAAATTAAGCATATGTAGTTAGATAGCAGTTGGCTCTGACTCCAACACATTTAATCGAATAGTATCATAGGTCAAGCTGCATTCCTTCTACATAACTTTGACTGAGGAAGCAGTAGATACTCTAGCCTATTACAGCATCCAGGTTGTATAGCAATTGTAATTGGACCTTTCCAATTTATAATGTACATACTTTACACACAAACAATCACCAGTATTTTATAAATAAATGAATTGTGACAGATATTTGACTTGATATCTCCTAAAATTTGACTGGTCTTTATCATCATGGTGTCTCTGTGTTGAGAGACAAGCCGAT
Source organism: Perca flavescens (assembly GCF_004354835.1). Classification (NCBI taxonomy): domain Eukaryota; kingdom Metazoa; phylum Chordata; class Actinopteri; order Perciformes; family Percidae; genus Perca; species Perca flavescens. The sequence continues at coordinate 26,375,012 of NC_041338.1, forward strand.
TAGTAACAGAGGAAAACTAGAATGTACTATGGCTGCTTCTGTAAAGCCAAATTACCACCTTTATTCTCTCCAATAACACAGCTGTCCTGGATTACTCATTGCTAAGAAAAATAAAAATAAAAACTCAAACAATACAGTGGCTTTCACTACCCATTCACACATTCAGGTTTGTACTCAGTGAGATAGCGTTAGTGGCCGGGGGATTCCCACTCTTTTCTCCATTTGAGAATTTAACCAATTCCACTCCCTTCGGCCTGTGAGGCAGGCCAATAAAACAAATTCTCTCTTTATAGACGAAATTACCACCTAAATTGCAGCGGGTCAGAAAGACATCTTGGTTGAGTAACACTCATATACTTTGTCATAGCGATGTAGCACAGTAGCAGACAGCAGCACCTCATACCAGACTGGTTAGACAAGAGACAATATTTGAGAGTATGACTCATCCCACTCATTCACTATTTCTCATTCTTGTTCTCTCTGACACTCGCAATAGTACATGGTACACAGCAGAAAACACTCACTCCTCTGAATACAGTAGATGTACAAAATAGCCCAACAATGGACTCTTTCTACTGTAAGAAACCAATTTAAATGACTTTTCAAATGTCCCTCAAACAAATCCAGGACACAGCCATGGATCCCCCAAACAGACCACATTTTGGCCTCTTATTTCCAAACTAAATGTTCACAAGTCTCTCACAAGGAATTGGACCCTGACAAAATGTCCTACTGCATGCCACGTCTGCAAAGACAATGCCTATGGCTACAACCTCTGTTCATTTATTATATAGAGAATAGTATTTTGCAATATCCTGAAAGTGCTGTTGTCCCGTCTGCTCTTTAAGTTGAAAGCAACTGAGAAACATACAAAGACAGTAAAGACTGGATTTATCACTGTGACAACTGTACTTTGTACAAGTAGCAGACACCAATCCAGCAATAATGTAAAATGTACAATTGCAGGAGCTCTTTTACTAATTCTTTGAAAAAGAAAAGATAATTTGTTACTAGGAGGTGCTAATCAATAGTGTTAAACCGCCAAATCTTTGGTAGGCACTTTAGTGTAGTTCCTCAAGCTATGACAGCAAGGATTTACAATATACTCACATTTTATCATGGAATATATTGTATATGGAGCTCACTACAAAGCTTAATCCGTAATAAGCTGTTAAAGTTCTCTCAGCATTAGTCTATTTTCTACAAGAAAAGCAAATTTTAGAACATTAGCCACACATAAGGGGGATAGCGGCCTACTTTGTGGTCTTACTTAATGGTATTGTATTCATCAGATTATGTGATGCAGCATGTTTCAACAGTGTTTGACAAAATCTGCATATGCTGAAAAACTAAAAAATTGTATCAGTGAAGTTGAGCTGAAATTGGAAAATAGGCTTTTGACAATCACAAGACTGAAACGAACTGATGCATACTGTAAATTAATAAAACTGCAGTTCTCTGATTTTAAAGCAACAGCAGCTCCCACTATTGTTCTCTTTCTCCCTCCAACACACAAAAACAGACAATTGACACTGTTTATTCGCTCCAGTGTAAATCGTCTGCCCTCTGATGGGGTTTGATAAAAATGCATTTAATTCTCTCTGCTGTCTGTTCCACTTATTACACCCACATGGGTGCACACACACAAATGCTCAATGAAAAACACACACACACACACACACACACACACACAAAATCATCTCTATCTAACTCATCTGCATCTACTTACTGACATTTGATATTTCAGACCTGCCATTCTTCACCTGTCCACCAGTAGTCCCCACTGAGTTCCTGCTTCAGACGACCACCTGATCAGTCATCTGCTTGTACACCTGTTCCCCATTACTTTATTAGTCGTAGTATATACAGTGCCCAGCCAGTATTCACACTCTCGCTCTGCCAGATTGTCTAGGTTGCTCAGTAGCCTTCCTGTGCTAGTCTTTGTCCTGTTCTGCAGCTTTGTATCTGTGTTTGTGACCAGCTGCCTGCCCTTGACCACAGTGTCTGCCAGCGTTGCCGCTTTGGTTCTGTTTGCCAGTTTGGACTGTCTTTTCGGTTTCTCTGTATAAACCTGCCTCCAACAGGTAAAGAATGATTTTACTGCCTCGCCTTCTGTATCTATTCATGGTCAGTAATAAACAAATGTCTGTTACACATATTCTCAAATGTCCAGTATGTTTTATTTCCACAATAAAACAGTGTGTTGGTGCTCAACAAGAGACAAATCAGTGTAGCTTAACCTGTCATGTTGTGTTTGGCTCTAGTTTGTATGTTTGAGTAGGACAGGATTTTATGTGTTCAACAAAGAACAAGGAAGAAAATTGCAGTGCTACCACCTGCTGAGTATTTTGACAGAAGCAATTACACAGGACTGGTGAAAGATTGGGAAGGATTGGGGTGATACATATGAAGGGAAACAAGTGAAACCACGGTTTTACCTTAATCTCCACCAGTTCATGTTAACATGCTATGACAGCACAAAACCGACATTGTCACACACAAACTGTCCTCGTGCAAAGCTCTTGGGGCTCTTCATGGCCTCAAGAGATTACTTCAATTACACATGAATGAACCAACAAACACACATGGTTGAGCTGTTATTAAGGTCCTCTTTTCAAGCATTTTATAAAGATTAGAGCATAAAACTTAACCAGAGCCTCCCTGAATTTGCTGAAACCACATGGCCTCCATGCTATCCAAGCTCTGACCAAAGGCCTTTGCACTGAATATATGTCATTCACTCAGTTTAGCAGATTGCACAAAGCATACGCTCTTCAGATGTCAGGATGACTGAGTGCACAGCTGTTTGGTCTTACCTTGGTGTGGAGCTTAGACAGCTGTTTTTCATCCAGGTGACTTTGGGTGTAGACACGTCTTTTATAGCGGAACTGAAACACAGCAAGAACAAACATAAGAGGCTAAGCAGGTTTTACCCTTTCTTGTGTTACTGCTTAACAAAAACACTACGCACAAAATAAACAATAATAATGTTAATTATCAAAGTCACTCCAAATTAGTTTGTCACACAGTATCAGCTGCTCAGACCAAATTATGTCTAATCTGTATCACATATTGGCTTGTCCTCTGAGAGAGAAAGAGAGCAAATTCTGACTCACTTAATAACCATGCAATAACATTAGGGGAACAAATATTTCCCTGTATACGGCTGTCATCTTTTTCCAGCGTTCCTACTTGTCATCTTTCCCCATATTACATCTTGCTTGAAAGCCCATCTACTGCTTCTAGAAGCTTAAATGTAAAATATAAATTGCAAAACAATAAAAAAGCTGTCCAATTTCAAGTTAATGAATACGCAGGAGGGACATTCCATACAGGTTTGACAAATTAAAAAAGACAAGTGGATTCATTTTAAAAAGACAAAGCCTTTTGAAACTTTGAGTTGAACTGTTTCTACAACTAGAAATATCAATTTAGTATGTCAAATAGTTAATCGAAGTAAAAACAACGTTGATCTCTGATGACCAGACATTGATTGGATTATACAAAACTACAGTATATGAAAAAGTTAAAGGTAATGACAAGGTAGAATAATATTGTAGCAGAAATGATGCAAAATAAAATTGTGACAATACATATTGTAGAGCTGAAAATCTCAACATCAATGTCATCAGAACTGAGAATGGATTATTTCTAAGTCGGACCATATGTGTTCTTTCACTACAACAAACAGCTGCATTTACTTTCCCAACATGTTAAAATCCAGATCATTTAGTAGGTCTGTTGCAAGCTGCTTAATAGATAGGTTTCACTGAACACTAACAGCCTGTAATAACTTTCACTGCCCAGTACTCGCAATGTTTCATTTCTGTGTGTGTGTGTGTGTGTGTGTGTGTGTGTGTGTGTGTGTGTTTGTGTGTGTGTGCACGTCTGGTTCTACACCGATGTGTGGTGTTCACCAGGGTAAATCCACAACGGAGCAGAGCGGTTTTGAGCTCCTAATCCAAACCTGTCAATCATCTCTACACACCACAGGCCTCAGGGAATAACTGCTGGTCAATCAATGACACACACAGTACCCCGACAGAGTAGTAGCAGACACTCGCGCACATACATACACACACACAAACACACAAACTGATCGGAGCACCACACTTATTCTGTTAAATTGTAAGCCTTTGCAAGTTCAACCATAGATTTAAAGTTAGAGGTGAAACAGATTGAACAAGGAAATTATTCATGTAAACAGTTTAATTTGAGTTTAGTTTGTTGAAAACATGGTAAAGTATTTTTAATTAAAGAGATATATTACAATTTACAAAGCCATCTGGGACTATCATAAGTAATAATATAATTAAAAATAACTGCAGTATCTCCCAAAGCATCAGAGATTGCCATTAAACTGAGGCTCAAGGTAAAAAGTAAATCTGTATTATGCTCTTTATCTCTTCACACATCATCATAAAACTAGTAGAAACTAATACCGCCAGTCAGAAAACCACCTGGACTCTTTACATCAGCGTTTGTAAAGCAACACATCTTTATACGCCTGCATTTCTAGATCAAAAACCTTGATGGACAAGCACAACAATTAGCTCCAAGAGATGACAGCCACTGCAGACAACACACTGTCATTGAGCATGGTATTATTGCTGCTAGATTTAACTGACACATGAAAGAAAAAGCTTACACTGCGTGCACAACGATGCACATACCCACACCAACATGCTGCATGAACCTGCATGTGTGTGCCTATGACACACAGACAACTTCAAAACAACTACAGCAGATTCAATAACAAGCTCATAAGATGGTTGACAGACAACAGGCATAATGTGTTTAGTCTATATAAACAAAATGACCTGAGGCACCACTACAGTGGTGGTCAATAATGAAATAGTTGTTGAATATTGGGGGGCCGCAAATACCCTCATGTTGTTGTTATATAGTAATTTGACATGATTTAAGCAAGTTCCCGCCTACATTATTTGTACATCTGTTAAGTCTCTCTCTCTTTTTCTAAGGCTGGATTACTAACTGGGCAAACCAAGTGAATGTTGCATAGTATTCATTCAATACTTCACCAATATCTTGCAAAGCTAATTATTAATACAATAAATCCAAAAGACACGCAACAGTCAGTCAAGTATGATCTGGATACACTGCTAATCTATTCTGGGATGGAGAAAAAAATCACTCTGGCTTGTTTGTATTTCTTAACAAATCACAACCAACCTCGGTGGTGCTAAGCCCCGGATGCAGCGACGGTGCCCGTGCAAACTAGATAGCGGAAATAGCTAAAGGGGAGGGATATCTATGTCAGGCTTTATCCCTGCAATGTACATCCGTTAAGCCAGACTACAGTAGGTCCTGCCTTTCTCATTCCATCAAGGTAACTTTATCAATGACACACATTTTTGAGTTTCGGAATAATTGAAATTCATAATTGTAAAAGTTAAAAATAACAATTCTTATGTGAATTTATTCCCCCCCCACCCCTATAATCATTAATCGGAGGATGATAGTGTACATACAGAGAGTGTATCTATGGTGTGGTGGCATGTATCACCTCTTTTTCCACCTCTTGCTCTATCCTGCTAACTCTCCCTAAAGCCTCATACATACACATGATCCATACCTACCTCCAGGTAAGGTACAGGAGCGATGGATGGGAAGGGGTATTCCCTTAGCTGTCTCTCCTCATCCAGAAACTTGCCAGCCTTGCCGTTGTAGGCTGGCTGGAATAGGCCATAGTTGAGTACATCCTTCAGGCTCTGGTTGAGAGTACACAGGATCCGCTGCTTTGACAGCCAGATAGGAGCATCCACATTGAATTTCATACATTTCTGCAAAGACAAGAGGAAAAGAGGAGAGAAGGTTAAGCACATGCCATTTTTTTTTAAATATCACATATTGCACTTAAGTTAAGTAAAACCACGATACTGAAGAGTGATATTTTGCAAAGTCAAATGAATATAACATTTCCGTGCTGAAAAACGTGCTAGAATATTCAATCAGACCTCTTTTACTAAAGAGGAATGTATTGAACTTCCAATGTCATGCCCGGGTGGGCAGCTAGACCTTTTATTATAATAACGTATTTACATAGGTATGGTAGCATTTTACCATTATCCATTACTTTTCACAAAAGGTTATCCTGAAAGCCAGTGCTAAAGTAGTTACCATACTAAAGTAAACAAAACCGCAATATGTTTTTTTTCAACACTCTTCTGACACCCTTTTTTCAGCAGCATAAATTACATGTGAGTGTGCATTACTAATGCTTTGAAAGTTAAGCTGGAAAATATGTAGTCTCGCTTTGCCAGACCCTCCTCCAAAGCGCACTGAAGGAGGGTCTAGCTACCTCATATAGCATAGACTGTACATGAAGATGGATGGCTTGACAGCTCCCCAAAAGTGAAGCCAAAACCTCTTGATCACCCCCTGGTGACTGCATGGCTGCAGTATAAGTCATAGACCCTGCCCCCACCTTGGATAAAACATGGGCCAAACTAAAAAAGTACACAAAAAATACATTTCATAAAGATAATTTCCATCATTTAAGGTAGTTCTTATCATGCTTATGATGATATTGTTGTATGATGTTCAAGAGCCCATCTTTCTGATAAGTTTGGTGGGGTGAAACGTCTTGATTGACAGCTGAGAATGACTCGTGATTGATTGGGTGGGTGTATGGGTGGGACTTGGCGGTACCACTGCCCTATTTACTATCTACTTACTAAAAAAAGGCAGCAGATGATCAACAGTTTCCTCCTTCATACAGGTAGTAGATAAGGATGGCGTTTATAGAGCCAGCTATCATGTTATCGTCTAAACATTCACTGATGAGGTTGAGAAGCATCTGATTCGGCTAGTTCTTTACCTGAGTAGGCCTGGTTGCAGTGTAAATTCTACAAAATTGCCTATATACTCTAGGCAACTGTTGCACTGTTAAGTTTTTAGAATAGAAAAAAAAGTGTTGTGGTATTAAGCAGCTCAATATTATAACTCTTTCAGCCCCAATTTTGGACATCAGTATCACTAGGCTTCTGATGATAATCAGATAATGTGTTTTTCAAATAGTTTGTTTTGTAGATTTGCCTGTGATGTGTTATATAATGACCTACTGTTTGCTTTCCAACACTACCGTTTTAGTAATCTCTTAGAATGATGTTTACCTTGATAGTGGCAATTTTTCCCTATCCGAAAAGTGGGATCAATCCACCAAAACAGTGTTTTGTAGCGTAACTTATGTACTTTTAATGTCGACTTGAAAACCTGGGCAACACAAGCGATAGGAAGATGCTAACAAACTAACATCAAACATAGCTTTGAAAAGCTGCATCTTCACTTGAGAATCGTTGCCTTTTTAATTACACTAAGACGGTGGAGGGTTGGAGAGACTAAAGGATTAAGAAGGCCGTTTTGTCGAAACATTGTGAGTGAGATCTTACCATCTACACACATCCACACAGCAATGAATAAGCACAGCCACAAAAACAAATACACACATCTGTAACTTCAAAGAAGAATATTTAATCAATAATTTCTCACTACGTTTGCCACTACAAAATTGGCGACGCTTAAAAAGTTAATCTCAGAAATAAAAGCAACCCATACCCATAAAACAAGCTCACTCATGGCAAATTGTCTTTGTATCTTATTACTATAGCTCTGTGTAGGACTTAGAAATCAAACTCTATCAAAAACATTCAGAGCTACCAAAGTCATTTTCAAGAGTGACTAAGTAATTACAAAAATGAAAACTGATACATACAAAAGATAATTAAATGCCACTGTGGAGAGTAAGCTGTGACAGAGTTTTAATTATTTATTTTTTTAATACTGGATATGATGAACAAAACCTAATATCTCCATAATTTGTCAGTCTGGGCACTGTGCAGGAGAAAAAAGTAAGAATGAAAGAATTCTACATGTGTCTGTGATGATGTAATACAAAACTATATTCCTATACATTATTTAAAAAAAATAGACACTAATAAAATATTGACTGTTGACCAGCAGGCAAAAATACATTTTTAAGGCATATTTGCTGCAAAGGTTTTCCTTCTGGTTAAAAGCATACTAAATATAAATAAATAAATAAAAATACAAAAACATTGGGCAGAGTGTCAAGTCACAGGTTTTATTTGTATACTTTCAGAGAACAACCAGTCAGTCAAATCATGTTGTCGGTTTAGAGAGAAGACATGCACACTCTTAGTCCTCCATTGCTATCTCCATTGCTGAAATACTAAAAATGACACAGTCCTACTGGGTTAACATACTGTATGTAAGTTACAGGTCTTGGCCATTCAATGGTGTAATTCAATAGAACTGAATGTGGGGGCAATTGTTTCTTGAGGGTAAAGTTAACATACAGGAAAAAATCATTTTAGAGCCAGTGATGTTATGTCAGTCAGAGAAATATTCCTGTGATTTATTTTTTCCAAATGTATTTTAATCACCTCTAGTGTATGCGTTGGGTTCTCTAACTGTCATCTTTCAATGAAAATACATCATACAAGATGTACGTGTGATAGCATTTTCAACCACACATCTATAACTGTGAAAGTGGCCAGACTCTATAGGGTACCGTTTTATTTTTCTTATCAGCCACATGTTTAGTTGCTCTGTTGTGAAAAATAACCTTGATTTTAGTTCTCAAGGTGGCAGCAAAAGATGTACGTTTATGTGAATGTGGGTCTTTGAATCTGTGTGTGTATTTGTGCAGTGCTGACACTGTTTAGGTAATCAAAGAAGCAATAGTAGTAAAACTTTCATTTAAGGGCATAACCCTTATTGAAGGTTCATAAAAGAACTACGTTGGTTCTTAGTACTAAAACCAATGACTGTAATTACTGCATTAAGGACAAGCTCATCAATAATTTTTAAATCAAGAGGAATTGTTAGATTGCACAATTATAGTTGATTGATTCAACATTACTGACAGCACCCTGACTGTTTATTTGTTGCACAGATAGGGCAGAACAACTTAAACTTTTTATACATTCTTATGAGTATATGGCGTTTGATGACTTTAACAAACTCTAATCACTGTGAGTGTGCAGGATCGTTAGGCAGAGACTCAATGCAGGAACACAACAACCACTGCCTTATCGTACACTATAATTATGTACAACGTAGTTCTGGAAGAGCAAGACAAATTATCGACTTTTTATGTCATTTTCAGTGCACACAAGTGCTTAATATGTGAATGCAACTCATTAAGTATTGTTTTTACACAGGTACTGTATGATGATCCTAAGGGACATATTTTTGCATTTAGAGTAGCATGTATGTTACAGTGATTAAGTAAAATGCTTGGCCTTTACATGAGCTATTGTACTGCTGCCTTCACAATTTGCACCTTGTGTTTGACTGGCATACCCAATGTGTTCATTATCCAATGAAAGCAAAACTAAGTTTGCAGTTTCTTAAGGTTTAATAGTGATTGTTATTGTGGACGGAGTTGTTAATAAAGAGAAGATTGCCACAGGTAATTGACGGTAATTGAAATTTTAAATCTCTCTCTTTCTTGTCTCTGCGTTCTCCATTTCATTATATTTTGCTGCTGTGCTCCACACACGCACGGGCCCTCACAATGGAATGAATGGACAGGTCTTTTACGGTTTTACTGAGGTTTCTTGGTGCCATTGAAAACAAGTGTCTTCCCTCAAAGTGTCCTATAGGTCTAAATAAAGCCTATGAATGATTTGCTCTTTTTCCTGAGTAGTGCCATTGAACCGCAATGCAGAGCCAGCCAGACTGAATATAAAATTTAAAGCATGAGAGAGAAAGAAAGAGTGTGAACGCATTAGAAAGAAGAAAAACAAATGGAGTGACTTAACCAGAGAGAGAGAGAGAAATAGAGAGAGAGAGAGAAAGAGAGAGAGACCAAAATAGTGAAAAATAGCTAGGAGAGTTTGCTTTGAGTATGCAATTGTGTATGTGTGTATCTGTCTGCTCTTCTATCAAGGGGCTCTGTTTTGACTGCACAATCACAGCAACATTTGCAAAGCATTAGGTGGTATGAATATAATGTGGAAATGTATTGTCAATGACATTTATTTCCACAAAATAAGTTTTCTAATTGTTCCACTTTTCTAGCTCTTAGAAACTGGGGGGACTTTGATATCAAAATAATTAAACAGACAACAGACTAACAGTCATAACTTATCTCATATGGTAATACAGTATTTCCACACTACCTACACCAGACCTGGAAAGGCAATGTATGGATTTGTAACAAGGATAGCCACATCTATTGATATTTTAGGTTGAGTATGTCAGACTTTTTATAAATACAAGTTAAATTATGATGTCGCAGTGAAGTTGACCTTTGACCTTTTGGATATCAAATGTCATCCCTTCATCATTTTATCCTATTGGACATTTGTGTGAAATGTTGTCATAATTAAGAAATTCTTGCATTCTGCCCCAAAACATGTTTTGTAATGCCACAGTGACCTTGAACTTTGACCACCAAATTCATTTCAGTTTGTACTTGAGTCCAAGAGGACATTTTTAATTAAATTAAATTAAATCCCCTCAAGGTGTTCCAGAGATATCCTGGACGGAAAACCCGAAAATATAATGCCTCCGTCACAGTGCGGACGCATAAAAAGAAAACTGACACAACAGGAGAATCAGGTAAGTGCTGAGGTGTCGTACATACACCTTGTTCTGAGAACTGGTTCTCATTCTGAATGTTGTCCTGTGTTAATCTTTGATCATATTAAGGTATGTAGGCCTTTGCACACATACTATGGACAGTTTCTTTTAGAGATGAAATTATCAATTGATTAATCAATTAGCTGATTGAAATAATAATAATAATCAAATATTAGTTTCAGTCATGTTTCAAGCAGAAATGGCAGAAATTAGCTGGTTCACTTGCTGCTTTCTCTGTCGAATGTGATGGTAAATGAAATATCTTTGGACTGTTGGTCAGGCAAAACAAGACATTTAAAACTTGTGTGGCCGTTTTTTACTACTTTTTGACGTTTCATAGAGTAAATAATCAATCGAGAAATAATCTGCAGATAATCTGCAGATAAACATTAAATACACTTTAATGTTTAAATGTTGTTTAATCCAGAAATGTACAGGTATAATGACTAGAACAAGCTTGAATTCGTCCGAGCC